>NC_061509.1:163105808-163169666 GCF_022539505.1 Lolium rigidum | reverse complement strand
GAATAAAATGGATCCTAGCATTCACTGTATGGGAGAGAGACACGCTCCGCTGTAGCATATGGACAAGTATGTCCTTAGGCTTTACTCATAGTATTCATGGCGAAGTTTCTTCTTCGTTAAATTGTTATATGGTTGGAATTGGAAAATGCTACATGTAGTAATTCTAAAATGTCTTGGATAATTTGATACTTGGCAATTGTTGTGCTCATGTTTAAGCTCTTGCATCATATACTTTGCACCCATTAATGAAGAAACACTTAGAGCTTGCTAATTTGGTTTGCATATTTGGTTTCTCTATAGTCTAGATAATATCTAGTATTGAGTTTTGAACAACAAGGAAGACGGTGTAGAGTCTTATAATGTTTACAATATGTCTTTTATGTGAGTTTTGCTGCACCGTTCATCCTTGTGTTTGTTTCAAATAACCTTGCTAGCCTAAACCTTGTATCGAGAGGGAATACTTCTCATGCATCCAAAATACTTGAGCCAACCACTATGCCATTTGTGTCCACCATACCTACCTACTACATGGTATTTATCCGCCATTCCAAAGTAAATTGCTTGAGTGCTACCTTTAAAATTCCATCATTCACCTTTACAATATATAGCTCATGGGACAAATAGCTTAAAAACTATTGTGGTATTGAATATGTACTTATGCACTTTATCTCTTATTAAGTTGCTTGTTGTGTGATAACCATGCTTCTGGGGACGCCATCAACTATTCTTTGTTGAATATCATGTGAGTTGCTATGCATGTCCGTCTTGTCTGAAGTAAGAGAGATCTACCACCTTTATGGTTGGAGCATGCATATTATTAGAGAAGAACATTGGGCCGCTAACTAAAGCCATGATTCATGGTGGAAGTTTCAGTTTTGGACATATATCCTCAATCTCATATGAGAATAATAATTGTTGCCACATGCTTATGCATTAAAGAGGAGTCCATTATCTGTTGTCCATGTTGTCCCGGTATGGATGTCTAAGTTGAGAATAATCAAAAGCGAGAAATCCAAAATGCGAGCTTTCTCCTTAGACCTTTGTACAGGCGGCATGGAGGTACCCCATTGTGACACTTGGTTAAAACATGTGTATTGCGATGATCCGGTAGTCCAAGCTAATTAGGACAAGGTGCGGGCACTATTAGTATACTATGCATGAGACTTGCAATTTGTAAGATATAATTTTCATAACTCATATGCTTTATTACTACCGTTGACAAAATTGTTTCATGTTTTCAAAATAAAAGCTCTAGCACAAATATAGCAATCGATGCTTTCCTCTTTGAAGGACCATTCTTTTACTTTTATGTTGAGTCAGTTCACCTATCTCTCTCCACCTCAAGAAGCAAACACTTGTGTGAACTGTGCATTGATTCCTACATACTTGCATATTGCACTTGTTATATTACTCTATGTTGACAATTATCCATGAGATATACATGTTATAATTTGAAAGCAACCACTTGAAACTTAATCTTCCTTTGTGTTGCTTCAATACCTTTACTTTGATTTATTGCTTTATGAGTTAACTCTTATGCAAGACTTATTGATGCTTGTCTTGAAGTACTATTCATGAAAAGTCTTTGTTTTATGATTCACTTGTTTACTCATGTCATTTCCATTGTTTTGATCGCTGCATTCATTACATATGTTTACAAATAGTATGATCAAGGTTATGATGGCATGTCACTTCAGAAATTATCCTTGTTATCGTTTTACCTGCTCGGGACGAGCAGAACTAAGCTTGGGGATGCTGATACGTCTCCGACGTATCGATAATTTCTTATGTTCCATGCCATATTATTGATGATACCTACATGTTTTATGCACACTTTATGTCATATTCGTGCATTTTCCGGAACTAACCTATTAACAAGATGCCGAAGAGCCGATTGTTGTTTTCTGCTGTTTTTGGTTTCAGAAATCCTAGTAACGAAATATTCTCGGAATTGGACGAAATCAAAACCCAGGGTCCTATTTTGCCACGAAGCTTCCGGAAGACCGAAGAGGAGTCGAAGTGGGGCCACGAGGGGCCGCCACCATAGGGCGGCGCGGCCCGGGCCTTGGCCGCGCCGACCTGTGGTGTGGGGCCCTCGTGTGGCCCCCACGTTGCCCTTCCGCCTACTTAAAGCCTCCGTCGCGAAACCCACGATACGAAGAACCACGATACGGAAGACCTTCCGCAGACGCCGCCGCCGCCAATCCCATCTCGGGGGATTCTGGAGATCTCCTCCGGCACCCTGCCGGAGAGGGGATTCGTCTCCCGGAGGACTCTACACCGCCATGGTCGCCTCCGGAGTGATGAGTGAGTAGTTCACCCCTGGACTATGGGTCCATAGCAGTAGCTAGATGGTTGTCTTCTCCTCATTGTGCTTCATTGTTGGATCTTGTGAGCTGCCTAACATGATCAAGATCATCTATATGTAATTCTATATGTTGTGTTTGTCGGGATCCGATGGATAGAGAATACCATGTTATGTTAATTATCAAGTTATTACCTATGTGTTGTTTATGATCTTGCATGCTCTCCGTTATTAGTAGAGGCTCTGGCCAAGTTGATGCTAGTAACTCCAAGAGGGAGTATTTATGCTCGATAGTGGGTTCATGCCCGCATTGACACCTGGGGAGTGACGAAACCCCTAAGGTTGTGTTGTGTTGTTGCCACTAGGGATAAAACATTGATGCTATGTCCGAGGATGTAGTTGTTGATTACATTACGTACCATACTTAATGCAATTGTCACGTTGCTTTGCAACTTAATACCGGAAGGGGTTCGGATGATAACCTGAAGGTGGACTTTTTAGGCATAGATGCAGTTGGATGGCGGTCTATGTACTTTGTCGTAATGCCCAATTAAATCTCACTGTACTTATCATGACATGTATCTGCATTGTTATGCCCTCTCTATTTGTCAATTGCCCGACTGTAATTTGTTCACCCAACATGCTTTTATCTTATGGGAGAGACACCTCTAGTGAACTGTGGACCCCGGTCCATTCTTTAATACTGAAATACAAATCTGCTGCAATACTTGTTTTTACTCGTTTTCTCTGCAAACAATCATCTTCCACACAATACGGTTAATCCTTTGTTACAGACAAGCCGGTGAGATTGACAACCTCACTGTTTCGTTGGGGCAAAGTACTTTGGTTGTGTTGTGCAGGTTCCACGTTGGCGCCGGAATCCCTGGTGTTGCGCCGCACTACATCCCGCCGCCATAAACCTTCAACGTGCTTCTTGGCTCCTCCTGGTTCGATAAACCTTGGTTTCTTTCTGAGGGAAAACTTGCTGCTGTGCGCATCATACCTTCCTCTTGGGGTTCCCAACGAACGTGTGAAATACACGCCATCACCAAGCTTAGACGCTTGAGTCTTCTTAAAATATGCAGGGATGAACCACGGGGGAATCCCCAAGCTTTGACTTTTCACTCTTCTTGATCATATTGTATCATCCTCCTCTCTTGACCCGTGAAAACTTCCTCCACACCAAACTCGAAACAAACTCATTAGAGGGTCAGTGCATAATTCATATATTCAGAGGTGACATAATCATTCTTAACACTTCTGGACATTGCACAAAGCTACTAAAAGTTTATGGAACAAAGAAATCCATCAAACATAGCAAAACAGGTAATGCGAAATAAAAGGCAGAATCTGTCAAAACAGAACAGTTCGTAAAGACGAATTTTAAAGTGGCACCAGACTTGCTCAGATGAAAATGCCCAAATTGAATGAAAGTTGCGTACATATCTTAGGATCACGCACGTAAATTGGCAGATTTTTTTGTTTTTTCTACAGGGACTACTGCTCAAATTCGTGACAGCAAGAAATCTGTTTCTGCGCATCAATCCAAATCTAGTATTGGCTTTACTATCAAAGACTTTACTTGGCACAACAATGCAATAAAATAAAGATAAGGAGAGGTTACTACAGTAGTAAACAACTTCCAAAACTCAAATATAAAATAAAATGCAGAAGTAAAATAATGGGTTGTCTCCCATAAACGCTTTTTCTTTAACGCCTTTCAGCTAGGCGCAGAAAGTGTGAATCAAGTAACATCAAGAGACGAAGCATCAACATCAATAGGTATCTTAGATGCTCCACCATCCGTAGTGGTGCTAAGGGCTTTGTCAATTTTAGGCCTATAATAATTTTTTGGCTTAGGCACTTTAGAGACATACATAAACTTTTGCTCCTTACCCACATAAGCTTTCTCCTTAAACTTAAGAGAAGAAAAAGTTGAACCCAAGGTTCACATAGCTTCTTCAAGTTCACTAATCCTATGGGTTCGATTATCATGAGTAGCACAAGTTTCTAAAACAGCAATTCTCTCATTAATTCCTCCTAGAGATTTATCCAGTTTATCAGTGCTATTAAGTAATATTCCCAATTTAGTCTCAATACTTGGAAGATCTTTCTCTATGGTCTCCAACTTTTTCATGACATCTTCAAGAGAGATTTCAATTTTAGCTTCATTAACAGGTGGTATTCCAACTAGACTCTCAATAATGCAACTAGCTTCTAAAGCAGGAGTGCCTAGGAAATTACCTCCCGCAAGAGTATCAAGAACATACCTATTCCAGCTAGAGATACCAACATAAAAGTTCCTGAGTAGTATACTAGTGGAGTGTTTCTTAATGCACCTATGATGAGCATCACTAATTCTATACCAAGCATCTTTAAAACTTTCTCCCCCTTGTTGCTTAAAGGAACGAACTTCAACTTCCGGATTACTCATTTTTAGCAGTAGTAAATAAAGCAAACTAAAAAAGTAAATGTAAGTAACTAATTTTTTTGTGTTTTTGATATAGAGAACAAGACAGTAAATAAAGTAAAACTAGCAACTAATTTTTTTGTGTTTTGATATAGAGAACAAGACAGTAAATAAAGTAAAACTAGCAACTAATTTTTTTGTGTTTTGATATAATGCAGCAAACAAAGCAGTAAATAAAGTAAAGCAAGACAAAAACAAAGTAAAGAGATTGGATGTGGAAGACTCCCCTTCCAGCGTGTCGTGATCTCCCCGGCAACGGCGCCAGAAATTTGCTTGATGCGTGTAGTTGACACGTCCGTTGGGAACCCCAAGAGGAAGGTGTGATGCGCACAATAGCAAGTTTCCCTCAGTAAGAAACCAAGGTTTAATCGAACCGAGTAGGAGTCAAGAAGCACGTTGAAGGTTGATGGCGGCGGAGTGTAGTGCGGCGCAACACCGGGGATTCCGGCGCCAACGTGGAACCCGCACAACACAATCACAGAACTTTGCCCCAACGTAACAGTGAGGTTGTCAATCTCACCGGCTTGCTGTAAACAAAGGATTAGATGTATAGTGTGAATGATGATGTTTGTTTGCGAAGAACAGTAAAGAATAATTGCAGCAGATTGTATTTCAGATGTAAAGAATAGGACCGGGGTCCACAGTTCACTAGCGGTGTCTCTCCCATAACATAGCAGATGTTGGGTGAACAAATTACAGTTGGGCAATTGACAAATAAAGAAGGCATAACAATGCACATACATATATCATGATGAGTACTATGAGATTTAATCAGGGCATTACGAAAAAGTACATAGACCGCTATCCCAGCATGCATCTATGCCTAAAAAGTCCACCTTCAGGTTATCATCCGAACCCCCTCCAGTATTAAGTTGTAAACAACAGACAATTGCATTAAGTATGGTGCGTAATGTAATCAACACAAATATCCTTAGACAAAGCATCATATCGATGTTTTATCCCTAGTGGCAACATCACATCCACAACCTTAGAACTTTCTGTCACTGTCCCAGATTTAATGGAGGCATAAACCCACTATCGAGCATAAATACCCCCTCTTGGAGTCACAAGTATCAACTTGGCCAGAGCCTCTACTAGCAACGGAGAGCATGCAAGAACATAAATAACATATATGATAGATTTATAATCAACTTGACATAATATTCAATATTCATCGGATCCCAACAAACACAACATGAAGGATTACAAATAGATGATCTTGATCATGATAGGCAGCTCACAAGATCTAACATGATAGCACAATGAGGAGAAGACAACCATCTAGCTACTGCTATGGACCCATAGTCCAGGGGTGAACTACTCACACATCGATCCGGAGGCGATCATGGCGATGAAGAGACCTCCGGGAGATGATTCCCCTCTCCGGCAGGGTGCCGGAGGCGATCTCCTGAATCCCCCGAGATGGGATTGGCGGCGGCGTCTCTGGAAGGTTTTCCGTATCGTGGCTCTCGGTACTGGGGGTTTCGCGACGGAGGCTTTAAGTAGGCGGAAGGGCAGGTCAGGGGGCCACACGAGGGCCTCACACAACAGGTCGGCGCGGCCAAGGGCCAGGCCGCGCCGCCCTATTGTCTGGCCACCTCGTGGCCCCACTTCGTCTCTCCCTCGGACTTCTGGAAGATTCGTGCAAAAATAGGACCCTGGGCGTTGATTTCGTCCAATTCCGAGAATATTTCCTTACTAGGATTTCTGAAACCAAAAACAACAGAAATTAGCAACTGGCTCTTCGGCATCTCGTCAATAGGTTAGTGCCGGAAAATGCATAATAATGACATATAAAGTGTATAAAACATGTGAGTATCATCATAAAAGTAGCATGGAACATAAGAAATTATAGATACGTTTGGGACGTATCAACGAGCTGTTAGATATAATTTGTCTCCTGATTCTAAATTTGCCACATCTCCCATAAATATTAGAGATAAGGATTATGATTTTTCTCTGGATTTATCTTACATATCTATTGTTGAGAAAGAACCCTTTCGTGGTACTAAAAATGAAAGTGCTATGAGAATGAAAGTGCTATGAGACATATGAATGAACTCTCTACTTTGAGAAGTTTATTCTCCGATGATATTAAGATACGCACTTACTTTGTCACTAAAATTTCCCTTTTCTCTCTGAAAGGAGCAGCTAAAATTTGGTATGATAATTTGTCCCCTGGATCTATTGATAGTCCTATTGGTTTGGTTAATGCTTTCTTTCAGAACTATTTTCCTGCTAGTGCTCAACATGCTACTTTGCAGAAAATCTTTGACTTTGTGCAGGTAGTAGGAGAGAAATTGCCTGAATCATGGGCAAGATTTTGTTCTTTAATTAGAGCACTGTCTAAACATCTGTTAGCTAAAAATGAACTCCTTGATATATTTTATAATGTAATAACCGTTGGATCTATTGAATGTGTTGGTTGTGTTTTCAGAAAAAGAACTCCGGCTGAAGCTGAGGAATTATTGGCTAAAATAAGCAAGAAAGCTAAAAATGAACTCCTTGATTATGATGATTGGACTACACCGGAGCCGACACCAACACCGAAGAAAAGAGGAATGATTGAATTAAATGATGAAGTGATGAGGGAAGCCAAGAAATCTCTTAAGGAGAAGGGTATTAAATCTGAAGATGTGAATAATCTACCACCTATAGAAGAATTATGTAAGTCAATCCCTCGCTCTTCCACTATCGATGTACACTCTCTCCAATGCTTTGATAATAGAGATATTCCCTACTCTAAACCTCCTGATCAATGCTTAGATGAATTTGATAATTATACTGTTAAGCAAGATAACTTTAGTAAGAGAGTGGAACATCACCTAATGGAAAAT
Source organism: Lolium rigidum (assembly GCF_022539505.1). NCBI lineage: Eukaryota > Viridiplantae > Streptophyta > Magnoliopsida > Poales > Poaceae > Lolium > Lolium rigidum. The sequence goes on along the minus strand of NC_061509.1, from coordinate 163,162,054 downwards.
TCTAGAGCTATCAATAATTTGCATGATATTGTGGAAAGAACCTCTAATGATGTTAAAATTCTTGTCAAACATTTCCAAATGGTTCAAACTCAAATTGATCAGCTCTTAAGTGCAAAAAGATTTGTTAGTTAATGCTTCTAGAGAAAAACATGCTTATGAAATAAGAACTAGAAGTGGTGTTTCTACTCAGGATCCTTTATATCCTGAAGGACATCCAAAGATAATTGAACAAGATTCTCAACGAGTTGATGGTGCTAGGACTTAGTCTAAGAAAAAGAAACATGAAATTGTTGTAGAATCCTCTGAACCTGCTAAGGATCCTAATAGTATATCTATTTCTGATGCTGAAACTGAAAGTGGTAATGATAAAAATGATGCTTCCGATAAAGAAGAAATTGAAGAAGAACCTGAAAAGCATACTAAGAATACAAAATACACTAAGGAATATTTCATTGCTACTAAACATGGTAGTGAAAGAGAACCTTGGGTACAAAAACCAATGGCTTTTCCTGATAAGAAACATAAATTGAAGGAGGAAGAACATTATAATAAGTTCTGTGAATGGATGAAACCCTTGTTTTTGCAAATTCCTTTGACTGATGCTATTAAATTGCCTCCTTAATAAAAGTATATGAAAGATATTGTCTCTAATAAAAGGAAGATTCCCAATGAGGAAATTTCCACTATGCTCGCTAATTACTCCTTTAATGGTAAGGTTCCAAAGAAGCTTGGTGATCTAGGTATACCCACTATTACATGCTCCATAAAAAATAATTATGTTAGAACTTCTCTATGTGATATGGGAGTAGATCGAGTTAGTGTTATGAATTTTTTTTCTCTATAAGAGACTTGATTTAGAAAAATACCAACCGATATATCTTTGCAAATGGCTGATAAGTCTACTACTGTTTCTGTTGGTATATGTGAGGATGTTCCTGTTCAAGTTGCTCATCATTGTATGATATTAACAGACTTTGTTGTGTTGGAAATACCGGAAGATGATAATATGTCTATTATCTTGGGAGAACTTTTATTAACACTGCAGGGGCTGTTATTGATTGCAACCAAGGAAAAGTAACTTTCAATGTCGAGGACAAAGAGCATACAGTTTATTTTCCCAATAAGATTGATGTGAATTATGGTCTAAACTCAATTATTAATGTTGACACCATCCAAATTGGGAATTTTCATTTCCCTTTGCCCAAGCCAAAAAAGAAGAATAATATTGTCATGATTGGAACTATTCCCGTCGAGGTTGAGGTAACATAACCACTGTGTGAAATACAAGTTTTGCTTCATATAAAATTGTTTTGATAACAAGACTTGATCAACCTTGTTAGCAAAATAGTTTTGAATGAATGAAACTATGTTTTCACCTATGTACCATTAATTGACTTTATATTAGAATGTCTTAGAGTTGCTGTAGATTTGGTTTTGATTTTGTTTTTCATCATTCCATAATTGATTTTATGCGATAGAATCATTATTCAAATTCTGAAAATTTCCCAAAAATAAAGTTTCTCGAAAAATCCCAGAAAATGTATAGAAATTTTTTACGCGAGAAAAGGGGCAGAGAGGCACCTGGGGCAGCCCAGGGGGACCCACAGGCCGGCCACACCATGTGGTGGCGCGGGTCACCCCCAGGCCGCGCCAAGGCCAGGTGTGGCCCCCCTGGCCCTCCACTTGCTCCCTCCTCTGCCATTCCCTTCTCTCACCCGAGAAAACACATCCTCATTGCTCAAACCTGTGCTTTTGTTGTTCTTCATCGCGATTTTTCGATCTCCTTCCCCGGCCCATATTTCTTGCTGAAATTTGAAGCATTTGTTCTCTGGTATGTGACTCCTCCGATTATTCAAGTAGAATTTTGATTGGTGAAGTATATCTTGAATATTTTGTTGCTGTAGATGACATGATATGTGAGCTTGCATGCTTGTATTATGGTGGGATAAGTTGTTTCGATGCATGTTTAGTCCTCTTATGAGTCTGCATAATGTTCTCCTTCATTTGTTTGTCTTAAAATCATGTTTTATGAGGTTTGTTAAAAAATTTTAGAGAACAAGTATGGACAACCACACATATGGAGAGATATTTGAGAGGGAAGGACCTTGATCAATGAGGTCTTCAAGATCATCTACCCAATACCAACGATCTTACAATAAAGATCTCATTGCTCAAGATTTTGGTGAAAGGAATGAAGGGGAGGCACATCCATCTACTTTTCCTTGCACTGACTTCATGATTAATGCAGGGATTCGTGATGATTTCTTATACCTTGTTGGCAAGGTCGGCTTAACCGATTACATGAATGATGCGAGCGAGCAATATACTTCGCACACTAAAATATTTGTGGAGAGTTTCCACTTTAGCAGCACTAAGTACAACCCGAGTTTTGCATTTAAAATCTATGACAAATCTATCACTTTGCCTTTGGAACAATTTTGTTTGATCCTAGGTATTTCTACTGCAGGGACAGCGAGGAAGATCAAGGAGCACCCCACTAACTTGATGGAACTTTACCGGGAGGTGACGAACGATGATGACCACAAGGCCCAGCGCGGCAAGATAAGAAATATCCAACTCCCAGCTATTAGATACTTCACCTATTACCTCGCTACTAGTGTTCTTGCTAGGGAAAATACTAGCAACATTTCCTATTATCACTTGGCTTTTCTAGCTACTGCCCTCGATGATAGTACTAAGTATAATCTTGGTGCTCGTATTGCTCGTCGCTTGTCTGCTAGAGGACCCATTTATGGGGATATTGTTGCTGCACGAATTGTAGCTGCTTTGAACCTTACTATTGATCGAAATGATGTGTTATTGGAACCACAAAGACTTGACCTTGCTGCCATGAAACATCACCACTTTGTTATTGTTGACTCTTGTGCAGTGAATTTAGTGTATAGAATGTTATTTGTTGATGGGGGAGAAAGGGAGGTTCCCCTACCACAACCTGGTTTTTTTAGTGTTCACAGGAGGCCGTGGTCTCGATCAAAGGAGGAGTTGGACAAGAAGCTTCGACTACCTGGATTCCATGGCCAGCAGCAGTAGCAGGAGGAGGCCTCTGAGGACTACACCGCGCACTACACCGAGCCGTCCTCGAGTTCATACCAGAATGAAGGTGCCTAGCTCTTCGTCGTATTACGGGGGCAACATTTTTTCGATACTTGGTCACCATGGGGTTGATCTCCACTTAGGCCAAAAGCCTAAGCTTGGAGGGAGGTATACCGACATTTCGCTCATCTACATATCATATTCCGTCGGAACTTTGTATATGCATGTTTCGCTTTCTTTTTGTTCTTGCTAGTTTTGTTTCAGTAATTTCTCTTTATTTGAATCTTGGGAGTTGTTGATACTGTAATAACCCCTCTTTAGCTTATTTGTTTTGTTTTTATACCAAGGATAGCCTCTAATAGGAAGGAGGTAAGAATTTGAGGAGTTGCTGTCTAAAAACAGATTTTGTGCTGTCACCATAAATATTCGTATAAATAGCCAGAATAGTATTTTTATCTGCCAATTTTTGAGCGTATGCCCCAGGTTGTTATCTAACTTTCGTTAGTTGAGCACTTTTAAATATGAGCTACAGAACATCTTCATAAAAATCGATCTTTGCCTGATGTTCTGGGTTGACACATTTGCGCCACTTGTTGTATTTGCGTGTTTATTGTAGTTTTCTTTCTTTTTATTGTTCTTGCTTTTGTTTCTACTTTCCAAAACACAAAATACCAAAAAAATCTATTTTTTCTCTCCATTTGCTTCTTAGTTTGCTTCATCTTCTCATTGTGCTTTGCTATGAGAAAATCCAAAAAGATTTTGCTTTATGTGTTGATTAAAAATCGAAAACCCAAAAATATTTGTTGTTCTTCTTTAGTTTTGTAAAGTTGGTTCAACGGTCTTCCGTGACTTCATTGGAGCTTGTTTATCATTTCATATTATTCAATCCACTCAAGTGAAAAGCAATAATGACGATCACGACCATTCGAGTTGTGGTGAGAGGCTATTATGAACTCTACTTGTTTTCATTTTTGTACATATACTCATTTATGTGAACATGCTTAGTTTGTTTGTGTAAGGTGTATGCTACTTAATGATGCTCAGTAGTTTATGCTCTCTCATGATTAGTTCCAATTTACTAATAGTAAGTACCATATCATATAGATGTTTGCTTGCATTGCTCTATTCATGTAATGGTATGACATTGTGGTATCCTCATCTGAATGTTTCATTTGAATCGACTTGACACATGCTCAAGCATGCATAAGACTAAAACAAAAGTCATTTAATCCTCGATGATTTATCTTGACTTGGAGTTCTTGTATTACTTTTATGCTTCCATTAATTTTATCTGTCGCAAGCATGATTATGACAACTACTGCTTTCTTGATCGTCGCTTCTCAGTCTATTGCTAGCCTTCACTTGTACTGAGTATGAGCTCCCAACTACTAAAAACCAAAGTGCCAATTGTGTCCACCATACATACCTATATGTGGTACTTCACCGCCACTCCAAAGTGAATTGCTTGTGTGCTACCGTTAAACCTTCAAAATTATTATCGCTTGTTTTGTGTAATTTATAGCTCATGGGAAAATAGTATAAAAACTATTGTGGTGAGTATTATGTTTTATGCATTTCAGTTCTTGTAAGTTGCTTATTGTGTGATAACCATGCTGTCATTGGGAACACCATCAACTTGCCTTTGTTGAATATCGTATGAATTGTTATGCATGCTCATCTTGTTTGAAGTAAGGGAGATTTACCATGAGTTGCAAAGATTGGAGTATGCATATTGTTAGAGAGGAACATTGGGCCGCCAACTAAAGCCATGTTTACATGGTGGAAGTTTCAGTTGGACAAAAGTCCAAATATCTGTTGTCCTTGTCTTCCCGGTATGGATGTCCAAAAAGTTGAGATTTATCAAAATTGAGAAATCAAATGTGATTCATCTCCTAGGACCTTTGTACAGGAGGCAAGGATGTACCCCTCTATGACACTTGGTTGAACATATGTATGCGATGAAAATCCATGGAAATCCAAGCTCATTAGGACAAGGTGTGAGCACTATTAGTATATTATGCATGAGGCGAGAAACTTATAGGAAGTGTTATGCATGAGCCATATTATTTATCACTACCATTAACATGAGTTGCATCTCTCAAAAAATATATATTCCACACTCCTATTGCATTCAAAATTGAAAAGATCTAGCACATGAGCAATTTTACTTCCCTCTGCGCAGCGCCAATCTTATAATTTTATGTTGAGTCACCATCCATTCTCCGAGCATTTTCTTGAAAGCATAGATGTCATTCTTAGTTTAATGTGCTTGTCGCGGAATAAGATTAATTGTGGTATAACTGTGATGCTTGATTCTTTCGACATTTTTTACTTCTAGTTTTCTCTTGAACTTCAAAGGTGCCCCGGCATTTATGTTTTGCTCCACAAATAGGGAAAGTGAGATACCACTTTATCATATCATATTATGAACATTGCAATCCTGCAAATACTTATGTTTCATGTTTCTTATTATTATGTTGGTATCCTTTCATGACTTGCATAACTATTGAGTATCCTTAGTTGCATGCTTCTTATTATGAATTGCCTCAGCATTTGATCATATAGTGAGAATATATACATCATATGAAGCAAATAAGTTCGTGAAAGTTTTTTTATCGCACTCAGTTACTGAATTGCTTGAGGACAAGCAATAAGCTAAGCTTTTGGGGCGAGTTGATACGTCCAAAACGTATCTACTTTCCCGAACACTTTTGATGTTGTTTGCCATCTATTTGTGTGTTTTGAATACAACTAACACGGACTAACGTTGTTTTCAAAAGAATTGCTCTAGTGTCTCTTTTTTTGCAGAAATCCAACTTTCAGGAAAATTCCCGGAAAATATAGAAAAACCAATATTTCACCTGAAGACTCCCGGAGCCAGAAGACGAGACGGAGGGGGCCACGAGGGGCCCACATCCACCCTTGGCGCGGGCCAGGCCTTGGTCGCGCCAAGGGGTGGTCTGGCCGCCTCGGCCACCCCTTCGACCTCTCCTTCACACTATAAGAAGCCCCTGGACCTGAAAACCGAGGGGGGGGGGGTTCGACATTTTTCCAGAAAGAGTTCCGCTGCTCCGCCGCCACCAGAAACCCCAATCCGGGGACCAGAAGTTTCGTTCTGTCACCCTGCCGGGACGGGGATTTGGAGGAGATCATCGCCATCTCCATCACCGACGCCTCTCCATCAACCATTCATGATTCCCCCATCCATGTGTGAGTAATTCCCCGCTGTAGGCTGTAGGGGATGGTAGGTATTGGATGAGATTGGTCATGTAATAGCTATAAGATTGTTATGGGCATAGTGCCTAGTATCCGTTGTTAGTATTTTTGACATTGTTGCAACTTGCTATGCGTAATGCTTGTCACTTTGGGCCCGAGTGCCATGATCTCAGATCTGAACATATTATTGATTCATGAGGATAATTATTGTTTTTGATCCTATCTGCAAGTTGTATCCACATATTGTTGTCCGGAACCCGAGTCCCCAAAGTGACCAAGAATTGAGATAACCGGAGGGGGTGTCTATGATGTGAGGACCACGTGTGTTCACGGAGTGTTAATGCTTTGCTCCGGTACTCTATTAAAAGGAGTACCTTAATTACCAGTAGTTTCCCTAGAGACCCCGCTGCAACGGGCTGGTAGGACAAAAGATGTCGTGCAAGTTTCTCATTGCGAGCACGCACGACTAAATAGAAACACACGGCTATGGATATATTATGCTAGGATGATTTTATCATTATCATTTGTAATGCCTATGTCTTGCTATTACATGAAATCTTTCATTCATGCGACGCCCGTTCGTCCATCTCTATGCCTATGATTGCGCGTAATTAACACGTCCGTTGGGAACCCCAAGAGGAAGGTATGATGCGCACAGTAGCAAGTTTTCCCTCAGAAAGAAACCAAGGTTTATCGAACCAGGAGGAGCCAAGAAGCACGTTGAAGGTTGATGGCGGCGAGATGTAGTGCGGCGCAACACCAAGGATTCCGGCGCCAACGTGGAACCTGCACAACACAACCAAAGTACTTTGCCCCAACGAAACAGTGAGGTTGTCAATCTCACCGGCTTGCTGTAACAAGGATTAGATGTATAGTGTGGATGATGATTGTTTGCAAGAACAGTAAAGAACAATAGCAGCAGATTGTATTTCAGATGTAAAGAATGGACCGGGGTCCACAGTTCACTAGAGGTGTCTCTCCCATAAGATAAATAGCATGTTAGGTGAACAAATTACAGTCGGGCAATTGACAAATAGAGAGGGCATAACAATGCACATACATGATATGATGAATATTGTGAGATTTAATTGGGCATTACGACAAAGTACATAGACCGCTATCCAGCATGCATCTATGCCTAAAAGTCCACCTTCGAGGTTATCATCCGAACCCCTTCCGGTATTAAGTTGCAAAACAACGAGACAATTGCATTAAGTATGGTGCGTAATGTAATCAATAACTACATCCTCGGACATAGAATCAATGTTTTATCCCTAGTGGCAACGAGCACATCCACAACCTTAGAACTTTACGTCACTCGTCCCAGATTTAATGGAGGCATGAACCCACTATCGAGCATAAATACTCCCTCTTGGAGTTAAGAGCAAAAACTTGGCCAGAGCCTCTACTAATAACGGAGAGCATGCAAGATCATAAACAACACATAGGTAATAGATTGATAATCAACATAACATAGTATTCTCTATCCATCGGATCCCGACAAACACAACATATAGAATTACGAGATAGATGATCTTGATCATGTTAGGCAGCTCACAAGATCCGACAATGAAGCACATGAGGAGAAGACAACCATCTAGCTACTGCTATGGACCCATAGTCCAGGGGTGAACTACTCACTCATCACTCCGGAGGCGACCATGGCGGTGAAGAGTCCTCCGGGAGATGAATCCCCTCTCCGGCAGGGTGCCGGAGGTGATCTCCAGAATCCCCCGAGATGGGATTGGCGGCGGCGGCGTCTCTGTAAGGTTTTCCGTATCGTGGCTCTCGGTACTGGGGGTTTCGCGACGAAGGCTATTTGTAGGCGGAAGGGCAGGTAAAGGGGTGTCACGAGGGGGCCACACCACAGGCCGGCGCGGCCAGGGCCTGGGCCGCGCCGCCCTGGTGTGTCGCCACCTCGTGGCCCCACTTCGACTCTCCTTCGTACTTCTGGAAGCTTCGTGGAAAAATAGGACCCTGGCGTTGATTTCGTCCAATTCTGAAACCAAAAACAGCAGAAAACAGCAACTGGCTCTTCGGCATCTCGTTAATAGGTTAGTGCCGGAAAATGCATAAATACGACATACAATGTGTATAAAACATGTAGATATCATCAATAATGTGGCATGGAACATAAGATATTATCGATACGTCGGAGACGTATCAACATCCCCAAGCTTAGTTCCTGCTCGTCCCGAGCAGGTAAACGATAACAAAGATAATTTATGGAGTGACATGCCATCATAACCTTGATCATACTATTGTAAACATATGTAATGAATGCAGCGATCAAAACAATGGTAATGACATGAGTAAACAGATGAATCATAAAGCAAAGACTTTTCATGAATAGCACTTAAGACAAGCATCAATAAGTCTTGTATAAGAGTTAACTCATAAAGCAATAAATCAAAGTAAAGGTATTGAAGCAACACAAAGGAAGATTAAGTTTCAGCGATTGCTTTCAACTTATAACATGTATATCTCATAGATAATTGTCAACATAGAGTAATATAACAAGTGCAATATGCAAGTATGTAGGAATCAATGCACGAGTTCACACAAGTGTTTGCTTCTTGAGGTGGAGAGAAATAGGTGAACTGACTCAACATTAAAAGTAAAAGAAAGGTCCTTCAAAGAGGAAAGCATCGATTGCTATATTTGTGCTAGAGCTTTTATTTTGAAAACAAGAAACAATTTTATCAACGGTAGTAATAAAGCATATGTATTATGTAAATTATATCTTACAAGTTGCAAGCCTCATGCATAGTATACTAATAGTGCCCGCACCTTGTCCTAATTAGCTTGGACTACCGGGATCATCGCAATACACATGTTTTAACCAAGTGTCACAAAGGGGTACCTCCATGCCGCCTGTACAAAGGTCTAAGGAGAAAGCTCGCATTTTGGATTTCTCGCTTTTGATTATTCTCAACTTAGACATCCATACCGGGACAACATGGACAACGGATAATGGACTCCTCTTAAATGCATAAGCATGTAGCAACGAGTTAATGTTCTCATATGAGATTGAGGATATATGTCCAAAACTGAAACTTCCACCATGATTCATGGCTTTAGTTAGCGGCCCAATGTTCTTCTCTAACAATATGCATGCTCTAACCATTAAAGTGGTAGATCTCTCTTACTTCAGACAAGACGGACATGCATAGCAACTCACATGATATTCAACAAAGAGTAGTTGATGGCGTCCCCAGGAGCATGGTTATCGCACAACAAGAAACTTAATAAGAGATAAAGTGCATAAGTACATATTCAATACCACAATAGTTTTTAAGCTATTTGTCCCATGAGCTATATATTGCAAAGGTGAATGATGGAAATTTTAAAGGTAGCACTCAAGCAATTTACTTTGGAATGGCGGATAAATACCATGTAGTAGGTAGGTATGGTGGACACAAATGGCATAGTGGTTGGCTCAAAGATTTTGGATGCATGAGAAGTATTCCCTCTCGATACAAGGCTTAGGCTAGCAAGGTTATTTGAAACAAACACAAGGATGAACCGGTGCAGCAAAACTCACATAAAAGACATATTTTAAACATTATAAGACTCTACACCGTCTTCATTGTTGTTCAAACTCAATACTAGAAATTATCTAGACTTTAGAGAGACCAAATATGCAAACCAAATTTAGCAAGCTCTAGGTGTTTCTTCATTAATGGGTGCAAAGTATATGATGCAAGAGCTTAAACATGAGCACAACAATTGCCAAGTATCAAATTATTCAAGACATTTTAGAATTACTACATGTAGCATTTCCCAATTCCAACCATATAACAATTTAACGAAGAAGATTCAACCTTCGCCATGAATACTATGAGTAAAGCCTAAGGACATATTTGTCCATATGCAACAGCGGAGCGTGTCTCTCTCCCACACAATGAATGCTAGGATCCATTTTATTCAAACAAAACAAAAACAAAAACAAACCGACGCTCCAAGCAAAGTACATAAGATGTGACGGAATAAAAATATAGTTTCGGGGGAGGAACCTGATAATGTTGTCGATGAAGAAGGGGATGCCTTGGGCATCCCCAAGCTTAGACGCTTGAGTCTTCTTAGAATATGCAGGGGTGAACCACCGGGGCATCCCCAAGCTTAGAGCTTTCACTCTCCTTGATCATATTGCATCATTCTCCTCTCTTGATCCTTGAAAACTTCCTCCACACCAAACTCGAAACAACTCATTAGAGGGTTAGTGTACAATAAAAATTAACATGTTCAGAGGTGACACAATCATTCTTAACACTTCTGGACATTGCATAAAGCTACTGGACATTAATGGATCAAAGAAATTCATCCAACATAGCAAAAGATGCAATGCGAAATAAAAGGCAGAATCTGTCAAAACAGAACAGTCCGTAAAGATGGATTTTTATTGAGGCACCAGACTTGCTCAAATGAAAATGCCCAAATTGAATGAAAGTTGCGTACATATCTGAGGATCACGCACGTAAATTGGCATAATTTTCTGAGCTACCTACAGAGAGGCAGGTCGGAATTCGTGACAACAAAGAAATCTGTTACTGCGCAGCAATCCAAATCTAGTATGAACCTTACTATCAAAGACTTTACTTGGCACAACAAAGCACAAAACTAAGATAAGGAGAGGTTGCTACAGTAGTAAGCAACTTCCAAGACTCAAATATAAAACAAAAATACTATAGTAAAAACATGGGTTGTCTCCCATAAGCGCTTTTCTTTAACGCCTTTCAGCTAGGCGCAGAAAGTGTATATCAAGTGTTATCAAGAGATGGAGCATTGATATCATAATTTGTTCTAATAATAGAATCAAAAGGTAACTTCATTCTCTTTCTAGGGAAGTGTTCCATACCTTTCTTGAGAGGAAATTGATATTTAATATTACCTTCCTTCATATCAATGATAGCTCCAACGGTTCGAAGAAAAGGTCTTCCCAATATAATGGGACAAGATGCATTGCATTCAATATCCAAGACAACAAAATCAACGGGGAAAAGGTTATTGTTAACGGTAATGCGAACATTATCAACTCTCCCCAAAGGTTTCTTTATAGCATTATCAACAAGATTAACATCCAAATAACAATTCTTCAATGGTGGCAAGTCAAGCATATTATAGATTTTCTTAGGCATAACGGAAATACTTGCACCAAGATCACATAAAGCATTACAATCAAAGTTATTGACCTTCATCTTAATGATGGGCTCCCAACCATCCTCTAGCTTTCTAGGAATAGAAGTTTCAAGTTTTAGTTTCTCTTCTCTAGCTTTTATGAGAGCATTTGTAATATGTTTCGTGAAAGCCAAGTTTATAGCACTAGCATTGGGACTCTTAGCAAGTTTTTGTAAGAACTTTATAACTTCAGAGATGTGGCAATCATCAAAATCCAAACCATTACAATCTAAAGCAATGGGATCATCATCCCCAATGTTGGAAAAAATTTCAGCGAGTTTTATCACGGACGATTTCAGCTAGTTTTAGCAGTTTCGGGCAATTTTGCACGCTTTGCACTAGGAGTAGTAACATTGCCAACACCAATTATTTTACCATTGATAGTAGGAGGTGCAGCAACATGTGAATCATTAACATTACTAGTGGTGGTAATAGTTCAAACTTTAGCTACATTATTCTCTTTAGCTAGTTTTTCATTTTCTTCTCTTTCCCACCTAGCATGCAATTCGGCCATCAATCTTATATTCTCATTAATTCTAACTTGGATGGCATTTGCTGTAGTAACAATTTTATTTTCAATATCCTTATTAGGCATAACTTTCGATTTCAAAAGATCAACATCGGAGGCAAGACTATCAACCTTAGAAGCGAGAATATCAATTTTATTGAGCTTTTCCTCAACGAATTTGTTAAAAGCGGTTTGTGTACTAATAAATTCTTTAAACATAGCTTCAAGTCCAGGGGGTGTGTTCCTATTATTGTTGTAAGGATTCCCATAAGAATTAGCATAACCGTTACCATTATTATAAGGATATGGCCTATAGTTATTACTAGAATTGTTCCGATAAGCATTGTTGTTGAAATTATTATTTTTAATGAAGTTTACATCAACATGTTCTTCTTGGGCAACCAATGAAGCTAACGGAACATTATTAGGATCAACATTAGTCCTATCATTCACAAGCATAGACATAATAGCATCAATCTTATCACTCAAGGAAGAGGTTTCTTCAACAGAATTTACCTTCTTACCTTGTGGAGCTCTTTCCGTGTGCCATTCAGAGTAATTAATCATCATATTATCAAGGAGCTTTGTTGCTTCACCAAGAGTGATGGACATAAAGGTACCTCCAGTAGCTGAATCCAATAGGTTCCGCGAAGAAAAGTTCAATCCTGCATAAAAGGTTTGGATGATCATCCAAGTAGTCGATCCATGGGTTGGGCAATTTTTAACCAAAGATTTCATTCTTTCCCAAGCTTGAGCAACATGTTCATTATCTAATTGCTTGAAATTTATTATGCTACTTCTCAAAGATATAATTTTAGCAGGGGGATAATATCTACCAATAAAAGCATCCTTGCATTTAGTCCATGAATCAATACTATTCTTAGGCAGAGATAGCAACCAATCTTTAGCTCTTCCTCTTAATGAGAAAGGAAACAATTTTAATTTTATAATGTCACCATCTACATCTTTATACTTTTGCATTTCACACAATTCAACAAAATTATTGAGATGGGCAGCAGCATCATCGGAACTAACACCAGAAAATTGCTCTCGCATAACAAGATTCGAGTAAAGCAAGTTTAATTTCAAAGAATTCTGCTTGTAGTAGCGAGGTGGAGCAATAGGTGTGCATAAGAAATCATTATTATTTGTGGTTGTGAAGTCACACAACTTAGTATTTTCAGGAGTGACCATTTTAGCAGTAGTAAATAAAGCAAACTAGATAAAGTAAATGCAAGTAACTAATTTTTGTGTGTTTTTGATATAGAGTGCAAGACGGTAAATAAAGTAAAGCTAGCAACTAATTTTTTTTGTGTTTTGATATAATGCAGCAAACAAAGTAGTAAATAAAATAAAGCAAGACAAAAACAAAGTAAAGAGATTGGATTGTGGAGACTCCCCTTGCAGCGTGTCTTGATCTCCCCGGCAACGGCGCCAGAAAAAGAGCTTGATTGCGCGTAATTAACACGTCCGTTGGGAACCCCAAGAGGAAGGTATGATGCGCACAGTAGCAAGTTTTCCCTCGAGAAAGAAACCAAGGTTTATCGAACCAGGAGGATCCAAGAAGCACGTTGAAGGTTGATGGCGGCGAGATGTAGTGCGGCGCAACACCGGGGATTCCGGCGCCAACGTGGAACCTGCACAACACAACCAAAGTACTTTGCCCCAACGAAACGGATGAGGTTGTCAATCTCACCGGCTTGCTGTAACAAGGATTAGATGTATAGTGTGGATGATGATTGTTTGCAAGAACAGGTATAGAACAATAGCAGCAGATTGTATTTCGGATGTAAAGAATGGACCGGGGTCCACGAGTTCACTAGAGGTGTCTCTCCCATAAGATAAATAGCATGTTGGGTGAACAAATTACAGTCGGGCAATTGACAAATAGAGAGGGCATAACAATGCACATACATGATATGATGAATATTGTGAGATTTAATTGGGCATTACGACAAAGTACATAGACCGCTATCCAGCATGCATCTATGCCTAAAAAGTCCACCTTCGAGGTTATCATCCGAACCCCTTCCGGTATTAAGTTGCAAAACAACGGACAATTGCATTAAGTATGGTGCGTAATGTAATCAATAACTACATCCTCGGACATAGCATCAATGTTTTATCCCTAGTGGCAACAGACATCCACAACCTTAGAACTTTTCGTCACTTGTCCCGAGATTTAATGGAGGCATGAACCCACTATCGAGCATAAATACTCCCTCTTGGAGTTAAGAGAAAAAATTTGGCCGAGCCTCTACTAATAACGGAGAGCATGCAAGATCATAAACAACACATAGGTAATAGATTGATAATCAACATAACATAGTATTCTCTATCCATCGGATCCCGACAAACACAACATATAGAATTACGGATAGATGATCTTGATCATGTTAGGCAGCTCACAAGATCCGACAATGAAGCACATGAGGAGAAGACAACCATCTAGCTACTGCTATGGACCCATAGTCCGGGGGTGAACTACTCACTCATCACTCCGGAGTCGACCATGGCGGTGAAGAGTCCTCCGGGAGATGAATCCCCTCTCCGGCGAGGGTGCCGGAGGTGATCTCCAGAATCCCCGAGATGGGATTGGCGGCGGCGGCGTCTCCGTAAGGTTTTCCGTATCGTGGCTCTCGGTGCGGGGGTTTCGCGACGAAGGCTATTTGTAGGCGGAAGGGCAGGTAAAGGGGCGTCACGAGGGGCTCACACCACAGGCCGGCGCGGCCAGGGCCTAGGCCGCGCCGCCCTGGTGTGTCGCCACCTCGTGGCCCCACTTCGACTCTCCTTCGGACTTCTGGAAGCTTCGTGGAAAAATAGGACCCTGGACGTTGATTTCGTCCAATTCCGAGAATATTTCTTTACTAGGATTTCTGAAACCAAAAACCACAGAAAACGACAACTGGCTCTTCGGCATCTCGTTAATAGGTTAGTGCCGGAAAATGCATAAATACGACATATAATGTGTATAAAACATGTAGATATCATCAATAATGTGGCATGGAACATAAGAAATTATCGATACGTCGGAGACGTATCAGCCTACGGTATTTTAATCCTGCTGTCTACTGCAATCATCGTTACTGTTCTTTTTATTTCACTACTGATGTTACTTCACTACTCCCACTGCCATAAAACTGTTACTACTGATAAACTGTTGCGAGCAAGTCTATTTTCAGGTGCAAGCGAATTGACAACTCACTTGTTAAAGCTTATAAATATTCTTTGGCTCCCTTTGTGTCGAATCAATAAATTTGGATTTTACTTCCCTCGAAGACTGTTGCGATCCCCTATACTTGCATCATATACACTTATAGAAACCATTAGCACACACAATAGCTCCGCTGTCATTGTTAGCCAAAATAATGGTTAAGGGTAAAATACCCTTATAGAAGGTAGACGAGAATCTGTTCTCTGTACAATTTAACTGTCTTGCTGCGCTGAGCGCAGAGTTGATGAAGGAGAATTTATGCGCAACGTTGAGTGGAACCCCAAGAGGAAGGTATGATGAACACAGCAAGAAGTTTTCCCTCACTAAGAAACCAAGGTATATCGAGCAGTAGGAGAAAAACGTTCTCTCCCAAGGTGTTGCGAACCAACTCGTGGCAGCGCGCACTGCCGGCGTCAGCAACAACGTGGAGACCTGCACACAAACAACCAAGTACTTTGTCCCCAACTTTCAGCGAGGTTGTCAAGCTCACTAGTTTTGCTGAAAACAAAGGATTAAACGAACCGTGTGGAAAAAGAATTGTTCAGAGAACAGAACAGGAAAATGCTGTAGAAGATTGCAATTAAAAGAAGAAGGACCGGGGTCCACATTTCACTAGAGGCGCCTCCCCAATAAAAATAAAAGTGTTGGGTAAACAAATTACAGATGGGCAATTGACAAACAGAGATTCTACGTTAATGGTTGGTGCAGAATACATGCTATGAAAGTATGCGGACATTACAACAATATACATAGACCGTAATCCAACTGTCCATCTATGACTAATAATCCACCTTTAGGATTGCATCCGCGACACCTTCCAGTATTAAGTTGCAAGCAACGGACTATCGCTTTAAGCAATGTGTGTAAAGTAAACGATGAAACTACCCATGAATAGAACACCGATGTTTTCTCCCTAGTAGCAACAGCAAATCTACAACCGTAGAGAACAAGGTCACTTCCCATGGTTAAATAGAGGCATGAACCCACTATCGAGCATAAATACTCCTTCTTGGAGTTGCTAGCATCTACTTGGCCAGAGCATCTACTAGAAACGGAGAGCATGCAAGATCATAATAACATAATACATAATCTCAACCAAAGCAATCTCTCTACAAATCGGATCCACATCAAACCAACATGTAGAAATTACAAATAGATGATCTTAATCATGTTAGGCAGCTCACAAGATCTATACATGAAGCACAACAAGGAGAGTACAGCCATCTAGCTACTGCTATGGACCCATGGTCCCGTGGAGGACTACTCACGCATCACCTCGGATGAAGACATGACGATGTAGAGGCCTCCGGCGGTGATTTCCCTCTCCGTCAGGGTGCCGGGATGGACTGCAGAACCCTCCCGGACTAGGGTTTCGGTTGACGGCAGCGTCAGAACTTTCCGTGGATGGAGGCTCTGGTCCCTGGGGTTTTCCCGATACGAAGAATAAATAGGCGGAAGGGCGGAGCAAACAAGGCGACGAGGTGCCAGTACATGGGCCAGACGTGGCCAAGGGTGGGGCCGCGCCTGCCCTGTGTACTACCATGTGGTAGCTCTCCTGCGCGTGCCCTTCTAGCCCCGTCTTCGTCCCAGAAAAATAAGACTTGGGCTTTTGTTTCGTCCAATTTCGAGAAACTTTCATGTACAACTTTTCTGAAACACAAAATAGCAGAAAACAGGAACTGGCAGTACGTCACTGCGTTAATAGGTTAGTCCCAGAAAATGCTAAAAAATGTGGAAAAGTGCACATAAAACATATAAGAATTATAACAAAACAAGCATGGAGCATCAAAAATTATAGATACGTTTGAGACGTATCACTTACAGATTGGAACATGACAATGCATCAAGGTCCATGGCTCTTCTGAGATCAAGCACTAACTGTTGAGGAATATGATGGATTTACCAATCCGATGTAGATCAAGCTTGACAAGATAATGGTCTGGGGACAAATCCATTAACTACCGGATAATTACTTGAAGTAGCCAATTATTAAAGGTATGGCTAGAGGCGTGGGAGAAACGCAAGAAGTTCAAATTACATTTCTTGCTGGTTTTGCTGGTAGTTTTGTTTATATCAAGGTTAAACTATATGTGAATAAGAAACTAAATCTCTATGTCTCGATCACGAAAAATAAGAAGAAAGACTACTAGCAAGTAAAGTATGAAAAGATGCCAAACTTTTGTGCTTTCTGCGACATAATTGGACACTGGGCTGAGGAATGTGGCACGCGTGAACATGATGATAAAATTTTGAAGTGGGGAAACTTTATCCTTGCTAACGAAGTGTAACGGCCCCGGGTAATACCCCTATTAGATTTGCTTGTTCGTTTCTTTTTGTTCATAATCATGGCATCAATCACCTTGCATATTTTATAAAAGCTTTCAAGAAAATTATTTTTATTAAACCCTATCTTTCTAATCTTATTTCAATAATAATAAAACCCAAAATATTATTATTTTGGATATGTTGAAAAACTATTTTTAAATCTTGTTCAAGTATTTCAATGTTGCATACTAAATAGTTCTCTGAAAAAAATAAACCCTTGCCTCCCTTCTCTTTTCTTTATCTATAAATCAAATACCTTGATTGTAAAATAGTGCCAACTTTTAAAATCCTTTCAAAACTTTCCTCTTTCCGGGAAATTCAATTCGGCTCCCGGGTGCGTATGCTCCCTGTACCAAAAAAACATATTTCGAAATGTCAAAAAATTTGGATAAAAAATTATACATGTACATCTCCATAATGTATGTGCATTCGCTAAGTTTCACGAAAAACCAATATTTTTTGTGGTCTATGTAAAAAGGAGAAACTTTATCTTGTGAAAAGCATTATTTTTAGCACTGAATTTTGTCTTTTTTACACACGTCACATGATAAGTCGATTTTTTATGAAACGACTTTGTGAGCGCGTAGCACGTGAAGATGTACGTACAAATTTTTTGTTTCAATTTTTTTGAAATTTAAAATGTTCATAACATGCATTTCAAAATATAGGGAGCATATGCACCCATGTTCCAAAACACCACTCCCTTTTTCCCTTTTTGTTTCCTACCAAATCTGTGAGAAAAGAAGAAGGCAGAAGTTTTGAGAAGAGAAGAGAAACAAAGAGGCCACCTGATCAGGTCCAACAACCACGTTCACTTCTTTCTGTCTGTCTGTCTTCACGACTGCACGAGCACTGCGTGACATCGTGAGCCCCTCCACCAAGCACCCTCCTCACCTGCTCCAATTCCTCTCCTCTTTAACCCTCACCAAAGCACCCAGATCGAACCCTAGTTCCTCTTCCCTCCTCAGCGCCGCCGCTCTGCTTTTCCCTTCCCTTGGTGCTGTACAAGAATCGGATAAAGTAGAAGACAGAAAACTTCAGTTAAAAGTTCAGAGAACTTCGCCGGAGAGATCGCCGCCGCCCCGCCGACATGGGCCTCCCCGAGCGAGGCCAAGCAGCGGGATGGAACCACCTCGTCGCCCCGGTTCTTCTCGCGCCAAGAGACCTACTTAGGGCGTTGGGAATCATCGACGCCGTCTCCGTTTCAGGCCGCCTGTCCAAGCTCGCCGGTGACGACTTCGTCACCGTCGGCCGGTCCTCTTCGCCTCCAGACCTCGTCCGGACTCTCCGACCCCACCTGCGCCTTCGCGGTGAGTTTTTGCGCCTCCCGGAGCTCTCCACTGTCTCCCTCGTCCTTCCTATCATGCTCGTGGCGTTGACCGCCATTATTCTCTGTAGGGTCTCGTCGCCGGCGCAGTACGGGGGTACTCCGGTGCCGAGTCAGCGACCTTCTGGTTGCCCGCGAAGTTCTGCATCCTGCGCCCCTTGCGCTCGTCCCGGTTCGCCCATGTCGTCAGTTTCGTGCTCGCCGGCCGGCCACTGTGTACCAGGTCGAACTCCATCTTCATCCTGGCGTGCAGCTTCCAGTTTGCACCTTCGTCTGGTTCAATAAGTGTCCTGGCTCATGTCTTTCAGCATGCAAACCAGCAGCCTAGTGGTAATATACCTAGTCCCTCTACTGTGAGATTCTGATCTAATCCCAATCGAGCCTATATGGGCACCCTTTTGTTGCTAATTTGATCTGTGTGTCTGCCTCCACACAATGTTGCTTCAGTTTCGTCAGGTTTCCACACCGCGTATGTTCACTTCTTTATGTCACCCGCCTCCTCTTCTGCAAGAACAGCAGCATAGCTCAATGGTTTGTCATCTGTTCTGCTTCTCTCAGATCGTTTGTTCAAATCCTAGCATAATAAATTCCCCCCTTTTTGTCCATGCAAAATCATGTGATCTGTTTACTCAAAATAATCTGCGCTCCTCCTTGTACATCAATTGAACCTTAGTTGCGTGTTGGACTGTTTCCAGACGCTGCAAGCATGCAACCAGTCAAGCAGGAGTTCTTAATCCGGTGGCCATTTTGCATTACATCGTTGCTCTGGCTCAGGTCCGGCCCAGTTCTTCTCTTGCTTGAGCCTTCTTTTAATAATTTTGTAAATCTTGTTTATTTTATATCTCCTTTATAAATCCATATGCTGCATATAAGATGTCTATTTTTATCAGAAAAATGTGATGATCATAAATATGCCATCCATATAATTGTTTGCATCCCGCATCATGTTGTTCCGTTATAGTTTGCATTGCACCTAATAATTAAATGCGGAGTATTTGGGAATTACCGGCTACGGTTCCTCGCTCCGATTAATATTGAAATAGCTCACCTATGCCATGTCTATGCCATGCTAATCAACATTTAATATGCGGGGTAGATAAATAACTTAAACCTAATAATTGTGTGTCGGAATTCCGATTCCGCTTAAATCGGATAGTTGCACCGCATCATCGTTGCCATGCCATGCATATCATCTTCATCATGCTGGTTCTTATTCCGTAGTTGTAAGACTTGCATCCGTTGTGTGTACCGGCATTTGCTTCTTCCGGATAGGATCCCGAAGTGTTGATGTGAGATACGACGAGTTCTCCGACAAGTTCTTCTACGACTTTTCACGAGCGAGCCCTCTCTCTTCACCTATTTTACTCTCTCCCTCGCACTGCTATCCTTATGTTGCGATTCTTTATCGAGTCACGTGTCCTATCCACTTGTTTACCATAATAATCCTATATGCATCATTCCTTACCCATAGCCGTTGCTTGATGTTTGAGCCTTGCGAGTCGTAGGCGTGTTTAGGTTCGTTGTTTATCTCGATCCGTTATCGGGATATGTTGGGTTGTTGGGAGGTTATCACATGCTATATCGGTTGTTGGAGATACACATGCTTTATTTAATTGTTAACAACTAAAATTGTAAGCGAGAGGCATCCGTGAGCCCCTTTGCGAAAGCATCGGAACTTTGACTCGCTAATGTCCCCTAGGACCCGAGTTCTTGTTATACTGTTCCGAGATTGAGTGCTCTACCCATGCGTGGGGATTCATCGGGACCCCTCACCCATTACCTTTTCTCGAGTTAGTTGAAAAGGGGGCCACAACCTTGGTTTTATTTGGCGCATGCATGTTTATATACTTGTTGCCTTCGGGTGTTTACTTCCTGTTGCCTTCGGGTGGTTTATTTACATGTATCGCACTGCATAATTGCTAGACGACTTATCTAGTGCTTGGCCGTTAGTGCCCGCCTAGACGCCTACGCAACCTCCGGGTCCGTCTCGGAGTACGGCCGGACTTCGTCACGGGTAGCTTAGTTGGGTGGCCCCCTAGACTTTCTTGTTGAACTGGGAACGGTCTTGTTGTGAGACATCCACCTGTCGTAAGTGGGTCGAGCATGCGTATGGTTACATTTGGGCAACCCCTGCAGGGGTGTACATCTTATCGATAAGCCGTGTCCGCGGTTATGGACGACTTGGAGTCTGTATAGCTTGATCATAGAACAACTTACACCTTATACTTGTTGTTAATAATCCGATAATAACTTGCGTAGTAATATAGCATTACTACAACCGATACCTAATAAAACTTGTCCACCGTTGAGTGCCTTTTACATTGCCTCTTCGCAATTGTTGGAGGGGATATGTGTAATCGAGCTGGGTTATGTTTGTGTAGTATTTATCTGTTACCTTGTGCGCTCTCTTATCTTCTACGAGTAGACGGATGTTGTAGCGTGTCTCTATTGGTTATAGTTTTGCTTGCCGCTAAACCTACCATATAGCCCCGGGCGATATATATATATACTCGCTCGGCGAGCATAGCCATTTCCAGGTCTCGCTAAGTACGTGCCGGAGTTCGTTCCTTGGTACTTACTCTCGCCTTTTCCCTTTTCTCTTTTGCTTCCTTCCTCTTGTCGGCAACCGATGGCCCGACTTTGACAGGTACGAGATGATGACGTTAGCAAGGTTACCCTTCCGGCTTGGCCTGGGCAGGGTTATGGACGCCACTGGTTATCTTCAGGACTCTTAGTCCAATTTGTATCTTGTCCGTACTCGGACGTATTCGGTCTTCTGTATGATTTGGATCTTTGTATTGTATATTTGTATCTTGACTCGTTGGAGTCGTTGTTGCAATATATGTATCTCGTGGGCTCTATTGTGATCCTGTTGTAATGTTACCGCTCGTGTTAATTCCTCTGGCATCACGTGTGTGATTCGTCGCGCACGTCGTGTCGGAGGGCGTCTCTGAATCGATATCATGCGGATTTCGGCGGGTTCGCTGGGATCCTCATGGTACCGGTTCCGGGGCGTCACAAGGTGGTATCAGAGCCCAGGTTGACGGTACCCCACTAGTCCGAGCCTGTAGGATAACCTTGCCAACGGTCGTTCAGTTTAGAGTGTCAAAACTATTTTCAAACATTCGTTGGATAGATCTGATTAGCTCTGTTTTTCTCCTTATCTA
The DNA here is from genome assembly GCF_022539505.1 of Lolium rigidum. Taxonomy (NCBI): domain Eukaryota; kingdom Viridiplantae; phylum Streptophyta; class Magnoliopsida; order Poales; family Poaceae; genus Lolium; species Lolium rigidum. Next base: position 163,140,065 of record NC_061509.1, on the reverse strand, counting down.
TATTCATTCTCCTCTTACCTTTGCGAGTTTTGATTCTTCTCTCTTATCTGCTTCTCTGAGTCTTAGGTTCTGACGTGGGTTGGACGATCTATGCCTTCACCTAATAGGACCGATCTCTAAAGACCTTCCGGCAGAAGAACATCACCGATGGCAACCTTATCTTCTCCGATTGATATCATCCTTATTTTGTGATCTCTCTTCAATCCCTTGTGCTTTGACCCAATCGAATCCTTGCTGACAATGCTTGTCGATATCGTCAATCTAAGATCCGAGAGTTGGTTACACGATTCTCCTATTTATGTTCAGGGTTAATAGTTCGGGTGCGGGATGGATTGGCCCCCATACCGACTACTCTTACTATTCGCCCTTGTTACCTGAATTGGTGGATCCGTGTGACTGTTACTCCTTCCTTTGTTTCTCCGGAGTCATCATCGTCAGCGGAACAAGGACTTCTTGTTAGTGGTGTCGCCGATCTACGTGGAGCACCAATTCTTGTTAGTGGTGTCGAGAAGATCAACACTTCGCCACAAGAAGGTTCCACGCCAAGGTCGGGTGAAGATCAACGATGCGCCAGAAGATTCAGTAGTTCACCTCTCTCCCCCTTAGGTTGACGTGGAACCTCGGGGCGAGGTTCCTTGTTAGTGGTGTCGATTGTAACGGCCCCGGGTAATACCCCTATTAGATTTGCTTGTTCGTTTCTTTTTGTTCATAATCATGGCATCAATCACCTTGCATATTTTATAAAAGCTTTCAAGAAAATTATTTTTATTAAACCCTATCTTTCTAATCTTATTTCAATAATAATAAAACCCAAAATATTATTATTTTGGATATGTTGAAAAACTATTTTTAAATCTTGTTCAAGTATTTCAATGTTGCATACTAAATAGTTCTCTGAAAAAAATAAACCCTTGCCTCCCTTCTCTTTTCTTTATCTATAAATCAAATACCTAGATTGTAAAATAGTGCCAACTTTTAAAATCCTTTCAAAACTTTCCTCTTTCCCTTTTTGTTTCCTACCAAATCTGTGAGAAAAGAAGAAGGCAGAAGTTTTGAGAAGAGAAGAGAAACAAAGAGGCCACCTGATCAGGTCCAACAACCACGTTCACTTCTTTCTTTCTGTCTGTCTTCACGACTGCACGAGCACTGCATGACATCGTGAGCCCCTCCACCAAGCACCCTCCTCACCTGCTCCAATTCCTCTCCTCTTTAATCCTCACCAAAGCACCCAGATCGAACCCTAGTTCCTATTCCCTCCTCAGCGCCGCCGCTCTGCTTTTCCCTTCCCTTGGTGCTGTACAAGAATCGGATAAAGTAGAAGACAGAAAACTTCAGTTAAAAGTTCAGAGAACTTCGCCGGAGAGATCGCCGCCGCCCCGCCGACATGGGCCTCCCCGAGCGAGGCCAAGCAGCGGGATGGAACCACCTCGTCGCCCCGGTTCTTCTCGCGCCAAGAGACCTACTTAGGGCGTTGGGAATCATCGACGCCGTCTCCGTTTCAGGCCGCCTGTCCAAGCTCGCCGGTGACGACTTCGTCACCGTCGGCCGGTCCTCTTCGCCTCCCGACCTCGTCCGGACTCTCCGACCCCACCTGCGCCTTCGCGGTGAGTTTTTGCGCCTCCCGGAGCTCTCCACTGTCTCCCTCGTCCTTCCTATCATGCTCGTGGCGTTGACCGCCATTATTCTCTGTAGGGTCTCGTCGCCGGCGCAGTACGGGGGTACTCCGGTGCCGAGTCAGCGACCTTCTGGTTGCCCGCGAAGTTCTGCATCCTGCGCCCCTTGCGCTCGTCCCGGTTCGCCCATGTCGTCAGTTTCGTGCTCGCCGGCCGGCCACTGTGTACCAGGTCGAACTCCATCTTCATCCTGGCGTGCAGCTTCCAGTTTGCACCTTCGTCTGGTTCAATAAGTGTCCTGGCTCATGTCTTTCAGCATGCAAACCAGCAGCCTAGTGGTAATATACCTAGTCCCTCTACTGTGAGATTCTGATCTAATCCCAATCGAGCCTATATGGGCACCCTTTTGTTGCTAATTTGATCTGTGTGTCTGCCTCCACACAATGTTGCTTCAGTTTCGTCAGGTTTCCACACCGCGTATGTTCACTTCTTTATGTCACCCGCCTCCTCTTCTGCAAGAACAGCAGCATAGCTCAATGGTTTGTCATCTGTTCTGCTTCTCTCAGATCGTTTGTTCAAATCATAGCATAATAAATTCCCCCCTTTTTGTCCATGCAAAATCATGTGATCTGTTTACTCAAAATAATCTGCGCTCCTCCTTGTACATCAATTGAACCTTAGTTGCGTGTTGGACTGTTTCCAGACGCTGCAAGCATGCAACCAGTCAAGCAGGAGTTCTTAATCCGGTGGCCATTTTGCATTACATCGTTGCTCTGGCTCAGGTCCGGCCCAGTTCTTCTCTTGCTTGAGCCTTCTTTTAATAATTTTGTAAATCTTGTTTATTTTATATCTCCTTTATAAATCCAAATGCTGCATATAAGATGTCTATTTTTATCAGAAAAATGTGATGATCATAAATATGCCATCCATATAATTGTTTGCATCCCGCATCATGTTGTTCCGTTATAGTTTGCATTGCACCTAATAATTAAATGCGGAGTATTTGGGAATTACCGGCTACGGTTCCTCGCTCCGATTAATATTGAAATAGCTCACCTATGCCATGTCTATGCCATGCTAATCAACATTTAATATGCGGGGTAGATAAATAACTTAAACCTAATAATTGTGTGTCGGAATTCCGATTCCGCTTAAATCGGATAGTTGCACCGCATCATCGTTGCCATGCCATGCATATCATCTTCATCATACTGGTTCTTATTCCGTAGTTGTAAGACTTGCATCCGTTGTGTGTACCAGCATTTGCTTCTTCCCGGATAGGATCCCGAAGTGTTGATGTGAGATACGACGAGTCCTCCGACAAGTTCTTCTACAGCTTTTCACAGGCGAGCCCTCTCTCTTCACCTATTTTACTCTCTCCCTCGCACTGCTATCCTTATGTTATGATTCTTTATCGAGTCACGTGTCCTATCCACTTGTTTACCATAATAATCCTATATGCATCATTCCTTACCCATAGCCGTTGCTTGATGTTTGAGCCTTGCGAGTCGTAGGCGTGTTTAGGTTCTGTTGTTTATCTCGATCCGTTATCGGGATATGTTGGGTTGTTGGGAGGTTATCACATGCTATATCGGTTGTTGGAGATACACATGCTTTATTTAATTATTAACAACTAAAATTGTAAGCGAGAGGCATCTCGTGAGCCCCTTTGCGAAAGCATCGGAACTTTGACTCGCTAATATCCCCTAGGACCCGAGTTCTTGTTATCTCGTTCCGAGATTGAGCGCTCTACCCATGCGTGGGGATTCACTGGGACCCCCTCACCCATTACCTTTTCTCGAGTTAGTTGAAAAGGGGGCCACAACCTTGGTTTTATTTGGCGCATGCATGTTTATATACTTGTTGCCTTCGGGTGTTTACTTCCTGTTGCCTTCGGGTGGTTTATTTCAGTACTGCACTTGCATAATTGCTAGACGACTTATCTAGTGCTTGGCCGTTAGTGCCCGCCTAGACGCCTACGCAACCTCCGGGTCCGTCTCGGAGTACGGCCGGACTTCGTCACGGGTAGCTTAGTTGGGTGGCCCCCTAGACTTTCTTGTTGAGCTGGGAACGGTCTTGTTGTGAGACATCCACCTGTCGTAAGTGGGTCGAGCATGCGTATGGTTACATTTGGGCAACCCCTGCAGGGTGTACATCTTATCGATAAGCCGTGTCCGCGGTTATGGACGACTTGGAGCTGTATAGCTTGATCATAGAACAACTTACACCTTATACTTGTTGTTAATAATCTGATAATAACTTGCGTAGTAATATAGCATTACTACAAACGATACCTAATAAAACTTGTCCACCGTTGAGTGCCTTTTACATTGCCTCTTCGCAATTGTTGGAGGGGATATGTGTAATCGGCTGGGTTATGTTTGTGTAGTATTTATCTGTTACCTTGTGCGCTCTCTTATCTTCTCTGAGTAGACGGATGTTGTAGCGTGTCTCTATTGGTTATAGTTTTGCTGCCGCTAAACCTACCATATAGCCCCAGGCGATATATATATATACTCGCTCGGCGAGCATAGCCATTTCCAGTCTCGCTAAGTACGTGCCGGAGTTCGTTCCTTGGTACTTACTCTCGCCTTTTCCCTTTTCTCTTTTGCTTCCTTCCTCTTGTCGGCAACCGATGGCCCGACTTTGACAGGTACGAGATGACGACGTTAGCAAGGTTACCCTTCCGGCTTGGCCTGGGCAGGGTTATGGACGCCACTGGTTATCTTCAGGACTCTTAGTCCAATTTGTATCTTGTCCGTACTCGGACGTATTCGGTCTTCTGTATGATTTGGATCTTTGTATTGTATATTTGTATCTTGACTCGTTGGAGTCGTTGTTGTAATATATGTATCTCGTGGGCTCTATTGTGATCCTGTTGTAATGTTACCGCTCGTGTTAATTCCTCTGGCATCACGTGTGTGATTCGTCGCGCACGTCGTGTCGGAGGGCGTCTCTGAATCGATATCATGCGGATTTCGGCGGGTTCGCTGGGATCCTCATGGTACCGGTTCCGGGGCGTCACACGAAGGAAGATGGGAAGGAAAAGGTAGAAACTCTGGTTGAGGACGTGGAGGCAGGTTTGAAAATTTTAAAAGAACGTGTATTTGGAGAATTGGAGATGGAACACAAGTTAACATATGTGAGGACACTTGGATCCCTACTAGTCTTACACGTAAACTGGCAACTCCACGATGCAATATTCTTATTAGTAAGACGGGAGACCTTATTGGTCCAATAACAATACTGTGGGATGAAGAACTTCTCCAAAGTCTCTTTTGGGATGTTGATGCTAATCGAAGTATGGAGATCCCTATTGCACCTCCAGTTATGGACGACCTTGTAGCATGGCATCATACAAATAATGGAACCTTTACGGTCAGATCGGCCTATCATGTTGAGTGGGATTATCGTTTTGGTCGAAAAAAAAAAGAGATTTAGAAGTAGGAAGAGCATTCAATCCCAGTTTGGAAAAAAAAGTGGAAGTTGATATTCCAACTTAAGTTAATTTTTTTGGGTAGAGAGCCATTATGGTCTTATTAATTCCATTTTTAGGAATTTTGGCAAATAGACACATAACAACTAATAGTGGTTATCCGGTTTGTTTAGTGGGCCGTGAAGACATTATGCATACTCGATTTACCTGTTTTATTGCTAAGCAAATATGGAAAAAATTAGGGTTCATTCAGTGATAGATGAAGCAACAAGTATTGATAGAGCGGGAGCCGTGGTATTGGAGCATATAATCTGAACAAAAGGAACCTTGGACCCTATAGGTGGTATTGGTTTGCCGGAGATCATCCTAACATGAGCCTGGTACATTTGGTAGGAGAGACGACAGGTACTTAAGCCTGAATCTTGGATCTGTCCAATCAAAGGTGAGGTGAAAATAAATGTTGCCCCAACTTATAGTGTTGATGTAGACCGGGGAAGCGCCGATGTCATTATCCGTGATTATAAGGGTAAGTGCATTGATGTTTGTGCCAAATACCCGTCGTTTGTCGTGGATGCGATGATAACTGAAGTGTATGCCCCGCATGAGGGGCTACTTCTTGCTCATTACTTGGGATGCAACTGCTTTACCATCCAATCTAATAACACTGAAGTGATGGAGTCGATGAAAGAGGGAGGCTCCTCGGCTACTGTTGCATTGCTGATATTTTATGACTGCAATATGTTAGCTTCTTGTTTTCGAAAAACCAGTTTTGAACCTGAGCTTATATGCTCCTGGTTGAGTACAAAAATAGAAAATAGCAAAACAATTAAAAAATCTGAAATTTTTGTAGAATGAACATGAACAAGTGTTCTAATTGCACGATAAAATATTCGAGAAAAGACATGCGTAGTGGTCTATGCAAAAAAGAAAAAATACAGTGTTGTTTGGAACATCTAGATTTGTTGCTTACAACACTCCGATTTATCTTTTTTTTTGCATAGATCATATGTGTTTTCACGGAGATTGTATAAAATTTTCAGTTTATTTTTTAATTTGTTTCATTTTTTAAAAAAAATCAATCAGTAGCATATGAGCTCGGTTTCAGAAACACCTTATCCTCTGGTTTTGCAGAAGTAAGTTATGAGTACTGCTCAAGAGAGACAAATGTAATGGCGCATGAACTTGCTAAATTTACTTTTCAGTCTTCTAGTTCCTACCTGGGATGATGATCCCCTAGTTTTATTTTTATTTGATTATCAATAAAATGTACACAGCTGTTTCCCTAAAAAAAACTCCATCGTTACAGCCTTCCTTTTCCTCCGACCAAGTGCTCGTAAATTAACATGCCACGGCCCAACTAATTTCTAGACGACTACTGCTCCTGGACAAACTGAAGAAACAGAATCCAAAAGCGAAGAACCCTTGCTATTCTCGGTTGATTCAAGATCTTCTTGACTCAAACTAAACACGACAACAAAGATGATTCAAGATCGTTTCGCTGCATTCACCGATGCCGCCGCCGGCGCCCGGCGGCTCTCATGGGAGCACGCGGTTGAACACCCGGGACACGTCAGACCGCCTGACGGGCTTCACGAGGAAATCCTCCGCGCCTTCCTCCAAGCACCTGATTAACCAGAAGAATTCAGGTGGTTAGCCAGGGTTAATCAGCGTCCAGTTCCCAGAGAGGAGCACTTGAACATCAGAAGTTCAGAACATAATAATCTGCATGGTGAAGTGCAGACCTGCTGATTCTTGTCGGCACGTTTTCGGAGGACATGATCACCACGGGGATCTGCTTCAGCCTGGATGACTCCTGCATGATTTAATTTTGCGTCATAATTAAAGTAGATATCCAGATCGAAGCTGCTTGGGCTGTAACTTGGAGATGAAATTGCACGCAAGACTACATACCTTGACCTTCTTCAGGAGCTCGTATCCCGTCATCTCCGGCATCCAGTAATCCGTGATTATCATGCTCACGTTGTTCTCCTGGATACGGAATCCCCAAACATAAAGGCAAATCAGAAAATATTCATCACATACCAAAAATGCCATAAGATTGCAGCGAATGCAGGTACAAATCAACTGCATATACCGATCCTAACAGCTCCAAGGCCCTCTTCCCGCTATCCACGGCCGTCACTGCACGCACGAAAGCAACAGGATATGCACTTGGTCAGTCGATCCTCATGCCGGCAAAACAGCAACTGAAACCAGTTGGTCAGCAAGTTCACTCACCACGGAACCGAGAGCTGCGAAGGATGCCGGAGATGACGGCGCGGTCGACGGAGCTGTCGTCCACCGCGAGAACGTGCAGCGGCGCCGCGCCCCCGTCCACCGGCGCCCCCACTGCCACCGCCCCCACCACGCCGCCGATGAAGCCCGACATCCCAAAAGCTTCCTGGAGATCGGTCGCTAGCAGATAACAGAAGAAGATACGCGGCGATTTGTGCGGGCAAGTGTGTCTCTCTCGACTCTCGTTGATCTGTCCTCACAACCAGCAGGAGACGACATGGTGGTGCATTTATATACAGCCAGGAAGACGCAGGGGTCAAGGTAAGGTCAGGAGGGGTTGAAGAAAATCTGAAAACAGAAGGTAGTATAGCTCGGGAAGATCCTAGTGCAGCTGTGCAGGGATATCGTTGTGGATCCACGAGATCGCGATACGGACCGGGGCCAGGATCAATGCGCATGCACACGCCACACGTGCCTGATGATGCGTGTACGTGCGGGGCGCGTAAAGCACAAAATCTTTGTGTTTGCCGCGAAAAGGGGGAGGATCGGAGCCAGGTATTAACTCGATCCTGCATGCCTGTCACGGCCAAGGACAGGAGGATCTTCCCTCTTCAATGTATACCAAGAGTCCTGTTGATGCGTCATGATCTCATCGATGATACTGTTGCGATACGAGCTCGGCCGATCTGTGAATTCATGATTGCATCATTGCATGTGCCATAAAATGTTTTACTGGCTCCTCTTTTCGGCGGTGTTTATTAAACCTACCTAGCACTGGTGGTTGCTGCAAACTAGTGCATTGACAAAACCACCATCTTGGCGTAATGGCATGCCTATGTAAAGAAAATTTTCTAGACGCGGTATAACTTACTCTGGTATATAATTACATAGTTATGGGAAACTCAAATCTGATCCCGGTGCATATGCATCTGGTATGTACAAAACATATTTTGAAAAGTTAAAAAAAATTTAGGGAAAAAAATCGCATGAAGAAGCACCTAAAGTTTCACATGAAACCGACAATTTTTGTGCCCTGTGTAAAAATACAAAAGTTTGTCTTTTTTGGCGGGGCACAAAACATGTCGGTTTTTGTTGAAATAACTTTCTGAACATGTAACATGTCAAGATACACACGAAACATGTTTGTATTAGTTTTACATTTTTTAAATATATTCAAAATGCATTTCAAATAAATGGTGCATATGCACCGGGTGGCCGGGTGCATAAACACCCTGCACCATAGTTATCCAACCTCTAACTTACAGAAATTTTAGGAGGGAGAAGTTTCCTTCAGACAGTTCATTAGAATCTTTTCTTTCTAACCTAAACTATATACTTTTGAATTTAGGTATGTAAAAGACACACACATACATGCATGCATCCTCTGCATGCAAAAAAAATGATTTACAATTTTTGGAAGTCTAAAAATACGGATTTTAGGCCTAACAAGTTATCAGGTTCATAAGTACCTAGGTTCCATTCACTAGTGGAAAATAGGGCTTTCGTGGGATCCTTTTGTCGCGGGCACGCCTGCACCCGCGACAAATGGGGTGGCCACGTCGCTCCGAAGCGGTTTGGAGCGGGCAGGGCCTTTTGTCGCGCCCTTTTGTCGCGCCCTTTTGTCGCGGGCCGTAATACGACCCGCGACAAAAGGGGTCGGCACCCCTTTTGTCGCGGGCCGTATTACGACCCGCGATAAAAGGCCATGCCTATATATATAGACACGCAGCCAGCCCCCCCACCTCATTTATTCCTTGGTGGTGAAGGTGGAGGTGTATGCTAGCTCATTTTTTCTACATGTGCACAAGAGGTGTTTGATGGAATGCTTGTGAGAGGGATGCCACTTGATTTTATTTGATAAGATTTCTCCTCTTTTTGATCCTAAAAGGTTAGCAACTATTTTCTCGTATATATATACATAGTCCGTACAATACTAATTTTAGCAAGGTGATTGCATCCGATACATATATAATTGTACTTATGATGCGGATGAGTCATCCATGGATGTACGGTAACCGATGTGCTCCCGCTTTCGGAGAGGGCGTGAATTCTTTCCTCGCTTGTGGCCGAGGCCAACAAGTCGAAGCAAGGTTTTATGTGCTGTCCATGTCTAAAATGTAAGAACGAGAAGGATTACTCTTGCTCAAGAGACATTAAGAGCCACCTGCTTCGGTTTGGATTCATGTCCAGCTATAATGTTTGGACCAAGCACGGAGAAGAAGGGGTTATGATGGAAGAAGGCGATGAAGAAGAAGATAACGATGACCAGTACCGATATATGTTCTCTGAATGCAATGATACCGCAATGGACAACAATGAAGAAGAAGGAGGTGAAGAACAGGCAGCAGATGATCCCGTTGATGATGATCTTCGTCGGGCCATTTCTGATGCAAGAAGAGACTGTGCCACGGATAAGGAGAGGTTGCAGTTCGACAAGATGTTAGAGGACCACTACAAATTGTTGTACCCAGGTTGTGAAGATGGACATAGAAAGCTGGGTAGCATATTGGAATTGCTGAAATGGAAGGCGAGAGGTCGGTGTGACCGACTCGGGATTTGAAAAATTGATGATAATATTAAAGAAGTTGTTTCCAAGAAATAACGAATTGCCCGTCGATACATATGAAGCAAAGAAGCTTGTCTGCCCTCTAGGATTAGATGTGCGGAAGATACATGCATGCATTAATGACCGTATCCTCTACCGCGGTGAGAAGTACGAGAATTTGAATAAATGCCCGATATGCGTTGCATTGCGGTATAAGATCGAAAAGATGACCCCGGTGATGTTGAGGGTGAGCCACCCAGGAAGAGGGTTCCTGCGAAGGTGATGTGGTATGCTCCCATAATACCACGGTTGAAACGTTTGTTCAGAAACAAAGAGCATGCCAAGTTGTTGCGATGGCACATGAAAGAACGTAAGAAAGACGTGATGTTGAGGCACCCCGCTGATGGTCGGCAGTGGAGAAACATCGGGAGAGAGTTCCCGGATTTTGCAGGTGAGGCAAGGAACTTATACTTCGGTCTAAGTACAGATGGCATGAATCCTTTTGGGGAGCAGAGCTGCGATCACAGCACACTGGCCCGTGACTCTATGTATCTACAACCTTCCTCCTTGGTTGTGCATGAAGCGGAAGTTCATTATGATGCCGGTGCTTATCCAAGGCCCAAAGCAACCGGGCAACGACATTGATGTGTACCTAAGGCCATTAGTCGATGAACTTTTGGAGTTGTGGGCCAAACCAGGTGTACGTGTGTGGGATGAGCACACCGAGCAAGAATTTGACCTACGAGCGTTGCTATTCGTAACCATCAATGATTGGCCTCGCTCTTAGTAACATTTTAGGACGGACGAACAAAGGATACAATGCATGCACACACTCGTTTAGATGAGACTCGAAAGTAAATATTTGGGAAAAAGCAGAAAAGTTGTGTACCCGTTCAATCGTCGTTTCCTTCCGCGCAAGCATCCCTTAAGGAAAGAAGGCAAGCATTTCGATGGCGAGGCTGACCGCCGTCCGAAGCCTGTCCCCCGTAGTGGTGCTGATATATTTGATATGGTCAAGGATTTAAATGTTATCTTTGGAAAGGGTCCATGCAGTCGACATGTTCCGAAAGACGATGACGGACACGCGCCCATGTGGAATAAGAAATCTATTTTTTGGGAGCTAGAATATTGGAAAGTCCTGGAAGTCCGCTCTGCAATCGACGTGATGCACCTGACCAAGAATCTTTGTGTGAATATTCTAGGTTTTCTGGGCGTGTATGGAAAGACAAAAGATACACCAGAAGCACGGGAGGACCAGGAAAGTCATAAAGGACGAAACGGCATTGTGAAGATATGTGCATTGAGGGGACTTCTACCAGAAAATGTTCGACTAGCCATTGTGAAGATATGTGCATTCCTCAACGCAATTTCTCAGAAGGTAATGGATTCAGAAACTTTGTCAGGATTACAGGAAAATGTGGTCGAATGTCTTGTCAGCTTCGAGTTGTTGTTCCCACCATCCTTCTTCAATATTATGACGCACCTCCTCGTTCACCTAGTTGAAGAGATTAGAATTCTCGGTCCTGTATTTCTACACAATATGTTCCCTTCGAGAAGTTCATGGGAGTCTTAAAGAAATATGTTCATAACCGAGCTAGGCCGGAAGGAAGTATCTCAAAGGGCTACGGAACTGAGGAGGTCATTGAGTTTTGCGTTGACTTTCTTCCTGACCTTAAGCCGATTGGTGTTCCCGAATCTCGGTATGAGGGGAGGCTGACTGGAAAAGGCACACTAGGAGGGAAAGCAACGGTGTGCAGGGACACGATTTCTTTCAATCAAGCACACTACACAGTTCTATACAATTTTAGCTTGGTGGCTCCGTACATCGAGAAACACAAGAATGTTTTATGAGAAATAAACCCGGGCCAGCCCGAGTCCTTGATTACACATCAACACATGAATACCTTCGGCAGTTGGTTGCAAAGACATCTCATTAATGACCCATCTGTTGTGGAGCAGCTGTTCTTGTTGGCTAGGTTACCATCTTCAAACATATGTACATTCCAAGGGTACGAGATAAATGGGAATACATTTTACACGATCGACCAAGATAAAAAGAGCACCAAACAAAACAGCGGTGTCCGCTTCGATGCAAAAGATGAGAATGGGCAAACCACCACATATTATGGATACATAGAGGAGATATGGGAACTTGACTATGGTCCCACTTTTAAGGTCCCTTTGTTTCGGTGCAAATGGGTGAAGCTCAGCGGTATACGGGTAGACGATAAGTACGGTATGACAACAAGTGGATCCCAACAATCTTGCGTACATGGACGAGCCATTCGTCCTAGCCGCCGAGGTGGCTCAAGTTTTCTATGTGAAGGACATGTCTAGCAAATCAAGAAAAAGAAATCAACAAAAGAATACATCAACCGAGGATCCAAAGCGCCACATAGTTCTTTCGGGGAAAAGAAACATCGTGGGAGTGGATGACAAGACAGAAATGTGAGAAGATTATAATAAGTTTAAAGAAATTCTGCCCTTCACGGTGAAAATTGACTCAAGCATCTTGCTAAATGATGAAGATTCTCCATGGCTATACGGCGTAGAAGATCACATCAGTAGATGGCGATGTAATAATGTATTCTTCACAATCTCTACATTTATGTAATAATGAGAACCCTTTCCCCAACACTGTTAGAGGAGATGGAGTCTTTCACGGGCTTGCAGGGAAATTTTTTCCGAGGAGCAGCTTCCGAAGATGTCGTAGGGCGTGTGCACCAACGACATCTTCGAGAAGCTGCGCCACGGGAGATTTCCCAATTCCTTCATGCATGGGAATGGAACTCTGCTTGGCTTGTTGATCTGTTTGGCAAGGCGTATCGATGCTCCTTTTATAGGCACGGCACCGCTTCTACTTTGTCTTGTTCCTTCGACAGGAATTCGTGCGCTACATGCTTTATCTCATCGTGCAGTGCGTCCACCCATGCATCCTTATGCTGCCGATAACTTTAGTCCCGGTTGCACCCACCAACCGTGACAAAAGGTTACCCGCACATCCTTATCCTGCCGATAGCTTTAGTCCCGGTTCCACCCACCAGCCGTGACAAAATGTTACCCGCACGTCAGCCCCCCAGATAAGGCCCTCCTAGATAAGCCTCCCCCAGTCTTTTGTCCCGGTTTGAGCCTCCACCCGGGATGAAAGTTTCGCGCGCCACTGCGTTCCCGCCTATTTTCTTCCCGCGTTCCCGCCTTCGTCTTCCCGCCATTTTTCCACTATATATATGTAGGCTTGGCCTCCATTTACATATCACATCTAGACTCATATATGCAAACCTCATCATTCTCTCCCATGGCTTCCATCGTATGTCTAACACCTCGGGAGGCGGAGGCGCTTTGCGCCTCGAACTACCCCTGCCCGCCAGGGTACCGCGTCCCGACCGGCTGGTTGCTGAGTGTCGGAGGCGTACCGGTCCCTCCTATCCCTCTAGGTGTGGCACGCTGATACGTCTCCGACGTATCGATAATTTCTTATGTTCCATGCCACATTATTGATGATATCTACATGTGTTATGCACATTATATGTCATTATTATGCGTTTTCCGGAACTAACCTATTGACGAGATGCCGAAGGGCCGCTTGTTGTTTTCTCGCTCGTTTTTGGTTCCGAAATCCTAGTAAGGAAATATTCTCGGAATCGGACGAAATCAAGGCCCAGCATCCTATTTTTCCACGAAGCTTCAAGAACACCCGAGAGTCGCCAGAGGGGGGCCCTGTGGGCCCCAGACGATAGCCCGACGCGGCCTAGGGGGGGCGCCCCCCTAGCGTGTCGTCGCCCCGTTGACCTTCTGACGCCGCCTCTTCGCCTATATAAAGGTCCCTGACCTAAAACACGAGACGGGAAAAGCCACGGTACGAGAAACCTTCCAGAGCCGCCGCCATCGCGAAGCCAAGATCTGGGGGACAGGAGTCTCTGTTCCGGCACGCCGCCGGACGGGGAAGTGCCCCTGAAGGCTTCTCCATCAACACCACCGCCATCTTCATCAACGCTGCCGTCTCCCATGAGGAGGGAGTAGTTCTCCATCGAGGCTCGGGGCTGTACCGGTAGCTATGTGGTTAATCTCTCTCCTATGTACTTCAATACAATAATCTCATGAGCTGCCTTACATGATTGAGATTCATATGATGATGCTTGTAATCTAGATGTCATTATGCTAGTCAAGTGGGTTTTACTTATGTGATCTCCGTGAGACTCCTTGTCCCACGTGTGTAAAGGTGACAGTGTGTGCACCGTGTGGGTCTCTTAGGCTATATTTCACGTAATACTTATTCACCGTTATGAATGGCATAGTGAAGTGCTTATTTATATCCCTTTATGATTGCAATGTGTTTTGTATCACAATTTATCCATGTGCTACTCTAGTGATGTTATTAAAGTAGTTTATTCCTCCCGCACGGTGTAACGGTGACAAGTGTGTGCATCCGTGTTAGTACTTGGCGTAGGCTATGATTATGATCTCTTGTAGATTATGAAGTTAACTATTGCTATGATGGTATTGATGTGATCTATTCCTCCTACATAGTGTGAAGGTGACAAGTGTGCATGCTATGTTAGTACTTGGTTTAGTTGTGTTGATCTGTCATGCACTCTAAGGTTATTTAAATATGAACATTGAATATTGTGGAGCTTGTTAACTCCGGCATTGAGGGTTCGTGTAATCCTACGCAATTAGTGGTGTTCATCATCCAACAAGAGAGTGTAGAGTATGCATTTATCTATTCCGTTATGTGATCAAAGTTGAGAGTGTCCACTAGTGAAAGTCTAATCCCTAGGCCTTGTTCCTAAATATCGCTATCGCTGCTTGTTTACTCGTTTTGCTGCGTTACTACTCGCTTGTTTATCGTCCCGGGCAAAGCACTTTTCTGGTGCCGTTGCCACTGCTCATACTTATTTATACCACCTGTATTTCACTATCTCTTCGCCGAACTAGTGCACCTATTAGGTGTGTTGGGGACACAAGATACTTCTTGCTTTGTGGTTGCAGGGTTGCATGAGAGGGATATCTTTGACCTCTTCCTCCCTGAGTTCGATAAACCTTGGGTGATCCACTTAAGGGAAACTTGCTCGCTGTTCTACAAACCTCTCGCTCTTGGAGGCCCAACACTGTCTACAAGAATAGAAGCACCCGTAGACATCAAGCTATTTTCCGGCGCCGTTGCCGGGGAGGAAAGGTAAAAGGCACTCATACTCCGATCCCGGGTAAAGTACTTTTCTCGTTGCCGTTGTGTGTGTGCTCGAAGCTATTTCCTTTAGATCCTGCAATTGCATCTTTTTGTTTCTTGTTTACACTAGTTTGGCATAATGGACAACAATGAGCTTCTTATTCTATTTCCTGATTTAAGACATGGATGGTTTGATGCGAAAACTAAAAAACCTATGGAACCTTATTTGCATGCTGGTAGTAATATTAGTATGAACGCTTTGAACACCATTGTTGATAATGATATAGAAAGTTCTAAGCTTGGGGAAGCTGGTTTTCATGATCTTTTTAGTCCCCCAAGCATTGAGGAGAAAATTTTCTTTGATGATACTTTGCCTCCCATATATGATGATTATAATGATAGTGGTCTTTTGGTGCCGCCTACTATGGAGGATAAATTTTATTATGATTATACTATGCCTCCTACACTTGATGAGAATAATAATGATAGCTACTTTGTTGAATTTGCTCCCACTATTACTAATACAATTGATTATGCTTATGTGGAGAGTAATAATTTTATGCATGAGACTCATGATAAGAATGCTTTATGTGATAGTTATATTGTTGAGTTTGCTCATGTTGCTACTGAAAGTTATTATGAGAGAGGAAAATATGGTTGTAGGAATTTTCATGTTACTAAAATGCCTCTCTATGTGCTGAAATTTTTGAAGCTACACTTGTTTTATCTTCCTATGCTTGTCACTTTGCTCTTCATGAACTTGTTTATTTACAAGATTCCTATGCATAGGAAGCATGTTAGACTTAAATGTGTTTTGAATTTGCCTCTTGATGCTCTCTTTTGCTTCAAATACTATTTCTTGCGAGTGCATCATTAAAACTCGCCGAGCCCATCTTAATGGCTATAAAGAAAGAACTTCTTGGGAGATAACCCATGTGTTTATTTTGCTACAGTACTTTTATTTTGTATTTGAGTCTTGGAAGTTGTTACTACTGTAGCAACCTCTCCTTATCTTATTTTATTGCATTGTTGTGCCAAGTAAAGTCTTTGATAGAAAGGTTGATACTAGATTTGGATTGCCGCGCAGCAATCGCATTTCTTTGCTGTCACGAATTTCGACCTGCCTCTCCGTAGGTAGCTCAGAAAAATATGCCAATTTACGTGCGTGATCCTCGGATATGTACGCAACTTTCATTCAATTTGGGCATTTTCATTTGAGCAAGTCTCGGTGCCTCGATAAAATCCATCTTTACGGACCGTTCGTTTTGACAGATTCTGCCTTTTATTTCGCATTGCCTCTTTTGCTATGATGGATGAATTTCTTTGTTCCATTAATGTCCAAGTAGCTTTATGCAATGTCCAGAAGTGTTAAGAATGATTGTGTCACCTCTGAACATGTGAATTTTTGATTATGCACTAACCCTCTAATGAGTTTGTTTCGAGTTTGGTGTGGAGGAAGTTTTCAAGGGTCAAGAGAGGAGGATGATATACTATGATCAAGAAGAGTGAAGAGTCTAAGCTTGGGGATGCCCCGGTGGTTCATCCCTGCATATTTCAAGAAGACTCAAGCATCTAAGCTTGGGGATGCCCAAGGCATCCCCTTCTTCATCGACAAATTATCAGGTTCCTTCTCTTGAAACTATATTTTTATTCGGTCACATCATATGTACTTTACTTGGAGAGTATGTTTGTTTCTGTTTTTGTTTGAATAAATGTTTGTGTGGGAGAGAGACACGCTCCGCTGGTTCATATGAACACATGTGTTCTTAGCTTTTAATGTTCATGGCGAAGGTTGAAACTGCTTCGTTCATTGTTATATGGTTGGAAACGGAAAATGCTACATGTAGTAATTGGTAAAATGTCTTGGATAATGTGATACTTGGCAATTGTTGTGCTCATGTTTAAGCTCTTGCATCATATACTTTGCACCTATTAATGAATAAATACATAGAGCTTGCTAAAATTTGGTTTGCATATTTGGTCTCTCTAAGGTCTAGATAATTTCTAGTATTGAGTTTTGAACAACAAGGAAGACGGTGTAGAGTCTTATAATGTTTACAATATGTATTTTATGTAAGTTTTGCTGCACCGGTTCATCCTTGTGTTTGTTTCAAATAACCTTGCTAGCCTAAAACTTGTATCGAGAGGGAATACTTCTCATGCATCCAAAATCCTTGAGCCAACCACTATGCCATTTGTGTCCACCATACCTACCTACTACATGGTATTTATCCGCCATTCCAAAGTAAATTGCTTGAGTGCTACCTTTAAATAATTCAAAATTTATCACCTCTGATTTGTGTCAATGTTTTATAGCTCATGAGGAAGTATGTGGTGTTTATCTTTCATTCTTGTTGGGCAACTTTCACCAATGGACTAGTGGCTTCATCCGCTTATCCAATAATTTTGCAAAAAGAGTCGGCAATGGGATTCCCAGTCCCAAATTAATTAACCTAAATAGACACTCCTCCATGGTATGTGATTGTTGGACGGCACCCGAAGGATTCGGTTAGCCATGGCTTGAGAAAGCAAAGGTGCGGAGGAGTGTCATCATAATAAAACTAAAAAAAAGGGCACTCCTTCATGGTATGAGATTGTTGGCAGGCACCCGAGGATTCGGTTAGCCATGGTTTGTGAAAGAAAGGTTGGAAGGAGTGCCACCCAAAAATAAAAATAATTCATGGGAGCCGCTCTTTGAAGGTTTGTCTGGCAAGGGGGTTAGAGTGCCCACTACCATTCGTTGACAACAACAAACACCTCTCAAAATTTTACTTTTATGCTCTCTTTATGTTTTCAAAACCAAAGCTCTAGCACAAATATAGCAATCAATGCTCCCTCTGCGAAGGGCCTTTCTTCTACTTTTATGTTGAGTCAGTTCACCTATTTCTGTCCATCTCAAGAAGCAAACACTTGTGTGAACTGTGCATTGATTCCTACATACTTGCATATTGCACTTGTTATATTACTTTTCATTGACAACTATCCATGAGATATACATGTTACAAGTTGAAAGCAACCGCTGAAACTTAATCTTCCATTGTGTTGCTTCAATGCCTTTTACTATGAATTTATTGCTTTATGAGTTAACTCTTATGCAAGACTTATTGATGCTTGTCTTGAAGTGCTATTCATGAAAAGTCTTTGCTTTATGATTCAGTTGTTTACTCATGTCATTACCATTGTTTTGATCGCTGCATTCATTACATGTGTTTACAATAGTATGATCAAGGTTATGATGGCATGTCACTCCGTAAATTATCTTTGTTATCGTTTACCTGCTCGGGACGAGCAGAACTAAGCTTGGGGATGCTGATACGTCTCCGACGTATCGATAATTTCTTATGTTCCATGCCACATTATTGATGATATCTACATGTGTTATGCACATTATATGTCATTATTATGCGTTTTCCGGAACTAACCTATTGACGAGATGCCGAAGGGCCAGTTGTTGTTTTCTGCTGTTTTTGGTTCCAGAAATCCTAGTAAGGAAATATTCTCGGAATCGGACGAAATCAAGGCCCAGGATCCTATTTTTCCACGAAGCTTCCAGAACACCCGAGAGTCGCCAGAGGGGGGCCCTGTGGGCCCCAGACGATAGCCCGGCGTGGCCTAGGGGGGGGGGCGCGCCCCCCTAGCGTGTCGTAGCCCCGTTGACCTTCTGACGCCGCCTCTTCGCCTATATAAAGGTCCCTGACCTAAAACACGAGACGGGAAAAGCCACGGTACGAGAAACCTTCCAGAGCCGCCGCCATCGCGAAGCCAAGATCTGGGGGACAGGAGTCTCTGTTCCGGCACGCCGCCGGGACGGGGAAGTTCCCCCGGTAGGCTTCTCCATCAACACCACCGCCATCTTCATCAACGCCGCTCGTCTCCCATGAGGAGGGAGTAGTTCTCCATCGAGGCTCGGGGCTGTACCGGTAGCTATGTGGTTAATCTCTCTCCTATGTACTTCAATACAATAATCTCATGAGCTGCCTTACATGATTGAGATTCATATGATGATGCTTGTAATCTAGATGTCATTATGCTAGTCAAGTGGGTTTTACTTATGTGATCTCCGGAGACTCCTTGTCCCACGTGTGTAAAGGTGACAGAGTGTGTGCACCGTGTGGGTCTCTTAGGCTATATTTCACAGTAATACTTATTCACCGTTATGAATGGCATAGTGAAGTGCTTATTTATATCCCTTTATGATTGCAATGTGTTTTGTATCACAATTTATCCATGTGCTACTCTAGTGATGTTATTAAAGTAGTTTATTCCTCCCGCACGGTGTAATGGTGACAAGTGTGTGCATCCGTGTTAGTACTTGGCGTAGGCTATGATTATGATCTCTTGTAGATTATGAAGTTAACTATTGCTATGATGGTATTGATGTGATCTATTCCTCCTACATAGTGTGAAGGTGACAGTGTGCATGCTATGTTAGTACTTGGTTTAGTTGTGTTGATCTGTCATGCACTCTAAGGTTATTTAAATATGAACATTGAATATTGTGGAGCTTGTTAACTCCGGCATTGAGGGTTCGTGTAATCCTACGCAATTAGTGGTGTTCATCATCCAACAAGAGAGTGTAGAGTATGCATTTATCTATTCTGTTATGTGATCAAAGTTGAGAGTGTCCACTAGTGAAAGTCTAATCCCTAGGCCTTGTTCCTAAATATCGCTATCGCTGCTTGTTTACTCGTTTTGCTGCGCTACTACTGCTTGTTTACTCGTCCCGGGCAAAGCACTTTTCCGGTGCCGTTGCCACTCGCTCATACTTATTTATACCACCTGTATTTCACTATCTCTTCGCCGAACTAGTGCACCTATTAGGTGTGTTGGGGACACAAGAGACTTCTTGCTTTGTGGTTGCAGGGTTGCATGAGAGGGATATCTTTGACCTCTTCCTCCCTGAGTTCGATAAACCTTGGGTGATCCACTTAAGGGAAACTTGCTGCTGTTCTACAAACCTCTGCTCTTGGAGGCCCAACAATGTCTACAAGAATAGAAGCACACGTAGACATCACACGCGAGATGAACATCACGAACCACTACTATTTCGAGCTCACGCCTGAACAGCGGAGGAATCCCCAATGGCATCCCGACTACAACCCGACTTGGGACAGCTTCTTCATCAATCGGCATGAGAGGGCGGTTGCCAGGTACGAGGAGGACGGCCCGCCTCCTTCGAACTTCAACGAGGCCGGCCGTCGGCTGTGGTGGCACGGCCGGACTCTCCAGAGCGTCATGGCCTACCGTGGCCCCCGCCTGCGCTACCCTCAATCCCAGCCCACGCGTGCTCACCCGCCGAGGTTCGACAACCGCGACCCCGATGCTAGCGACGATGACGTCGGCGACTATGATGACTACAGTGGCGACTATTATAGGGCTAGGCACGACTATGACCGAATGGCTCCAACATTCGAATCTGGCCATGTATCTTAATTTTCAGTTGAGCTCTGTACTTTAATTCCAGTTCAATCGTAATAAATTTCGTGTCAACCACTTTAGTGAACAAAAACAACCGACAACGACTTTATATACTAAATTTAAACTACTCCCTCCGATTCATATTAATTGACTTCAATATGGTTGTATCTAGAACTAAAATGTGTCTAGATACATCCATATTGAGTCAATTAATATGAACCGGAGGGAGTAGTAGAACCGACAACGACTTTATTGAAATTACAATAAAATAGATAAATGACTAGTCTAGGCTCTACTCGTCGTCGGAGGTTGTCCCCGTCCAAATGTCATCCCACCGAGGGTCGTTTTCGGCCCAAGTTGTATTCGGGTTCTCGAGCTCGAACTCGGTGACGGCCCGACGGTGGCGCCTGTTGGACCCGCGTTGTGCCCTAAGGTCAGCGAAGAATGCGTCGGTGTTGTCGACGTCGTTGGGGAACTGCGCCCTCCACTGGCGCATCAACTGCTCGTCGTGCTCGGCGATGGCGATCATGCGCTGCACCTGGCGGTGCCGACTACGGTCCTCGTCGTCGACGAGGCACGGCGCTGGCGCGAGGAACTCCGCCTCCTCTAGCGATTCAACATCCGAGAAGTTCATGTCGCGCCGTGGCCGCCGAAAGCGCCACGCCACCGCGTCGTAAGCGCGCGCCGCCAGCTCCGGCGTGTTGTACGTGCCGAGGGTGAGGCGGAATCCACCGGCGCGTATCTCGGCGTAGAACCTACCGCTCGGACGCACTCGAACGCCACGGAAACCGGACGACCCTCAACGACGTGGAGGCATCCCGGAGATGAATGAGAGCGGAGGCGGTGTCGATGTGTGGTTGCGCCCGCACGCGTCGCTCTATATAGCGCACGCGGGGCATGGCACGTGTATGCCACGGCTACACACGTCACACTCCGGCAGCGGCGGGGCGAGGCACGTGGAAGCGGCGGCGACACGTGGCACGGGGAAGCGACACTTGTGGCAGGCCGGCGGTGCGCAGTAGAGAAGAAACAGGAACGGATGAAAGATTGATATGATGCGAGATGCAAATAGTTATATGGATGTCATATTCATGTTCATTGGATTTTTCTGATCAATTTTCATATATAAAACTTTTCTATTTGAGTTACCATTTAAAAGTTACTGAAATAATAGTTTTTATTAAGTTAAAATAAATAAATATGGGTTTATTTATAAAACAGAAAAAAACAGCTCTAGGGGCTGATCCGCGTCCAACGGCTCCAGGCCGTTGGATTCAAACGGCCTGAGCCATTGGATGCACTTCGCGCGGATCAGCCCCCACCCCCTTTTGTCGCGGGTCGTGCCACAACCCGCGATAAAAGACCCCCCCTTTTATCGCGGGTGGTGGCACGACCCGCGACAAAAGGGGTGCCTTTTATCGAGGGTGGTGCCACGACCCGCGACAAAAGGGGCTAGTGTATATAAGCTCCGCGTCGCGGGCCGAGCCTCTACCCGCAACACCCGGAGGCTAACCCTAGCATCTGAGCGCCGCCAGGCTGCCGATTTTTTCCACCGCCGCCACCGTCACCGCCATCGCCGCCTCGAGCTCCTCCGGCGCCGCCCCCGCCACCTCTGCCGCACCGCCTCGAGCTCCTTCGGCGCCGCCCCCGCCATCTCTGCCACGCCGCCGCTCGGTGCCGCCGCCCTCTGCCGCGCCGCCGCTCGGTGCCGCCGCCCTCGCCGCGCCACCGCTCGGTGCCGCCGCCCTCGCCGCGCGGGCCGCCGCCGCGTGCCGCCCCCGCCGCCGCGCCGCCGCCCTGTGTCGTGCCGCCCCCGCCGCCGCGCCCCCTCCGCCCATCTGCACGCAGAGGTAGCAACCGCCGGCGCCGGCGCCCCCCGGCCCTCTTTTTTTTTTTAGTTAGTTAGTTAATTAGTTAGTTAATTAGTCAATTTTTTGTATTTTAGTTAGTTAATTAGTTAGTTAGTTAATTAGTTAGTTTATTGTTGTAAAAAAATTGTAGTTAGATAATTAGTTTGTTCAAATTTTGTTGTAAGTATTTTGTTGTAATTAGTTAGTTTAATTTTTTTGTAAAAATTTTGTAGTTTAAATTTTGTTGTAAAATTTTTGTAGTTAGATAATTAGTTAGTTCAAGTTTTAGAGTTTGAGTTTTTTTTGTATATAATTTAGTTAATTTGTTTAAGTTTTAGTTTAGTAAACACCCGCCGACACCCCTCTCGCAAACACCCGCCGACACCCCTCTCCCTGTCGTAAACAACCGACGCCGATACCCTCTCCCTCTCGCAAACAACCGACGCCGACCCCCTCCCCTCCCCCTCGCAAAAACCCGTCGTGACACCCTCCCCCTCTCGCAAACACGCGTCGCCGACACCCTCTCCCTCTCGCAAACACGTGTCGCCGACACCCTCCCCCTCTCGCAAACACGCGTCGCCGACACCCTGCCCCTCTCGCAAACACGTGTCGCCGACACCCTCTCCCTCTCGCAAACACGCATCACCGACACCCTCTCCCTCTCGCAAATACGCGTCGCCGACACCCTCTCCCTCTCGTGTTAGGGTTAGAACATGTACTTATCGATTTAATTTTTTGCAGAAACAATGGATCCATTCGAAATCCGTCGAGACTTGGAACAGGAAGACTTATTCGAGAACATAATCCGCGATGGTCAAGAAGCCGACCGAGAAGAGCGCGACTCCGGTAATGGACAAGCCGACGGCTCCGGAGCTGGAGAAGACCGCGACTCCGTTGATGGAGAAGCCGACGGCTCCGGTGATGGAGAAGCCGACGGCTCAGGTCATGATGAGGTATACGATTACTATAGAGGCATTAATGGAATTCTATATGTACATATGTATATAAATTAATTAATTTTTATTCTCTTAGGCCTCCGAAGATAAGTTGGAGAAACGAGGCCCGACAAAGAAGTTGGGCAAAAAAGACCACTTCAATATTGAAGCTATATCACCGAAAGGCCAACCGGTGGCACCCGCGAGTGTTAGAGTGACATTTAAGAATCAGTGCGGAGTTCTGGTTAGAGATCATCTCCCGATCACTATTAGAGAATGGAACAAGACCAAGAATGTGTCTGAAGATCAGGTTGCCGATAGGTAAAAAGACACACTTTTTGACGACCTCATGGCACATTTCACTTTGCCAAATTTGGGATCGGAGTCTGAGAATGCCAAGCAGAGAGCGCTAGTGAAGAAATGGGCTCTTAAGAAGATGGGGGAACTTTTCCGAGCGTATAAGAACCGGTTATGGAAAGCTTATAAGACCGAGAAGAAGCCTCCATTATTCGAAAACTATCTAGCGAAGCAGGAGCATAACTGGGAGGAATTTGTAAAGTACAAAGAATCAGAGGAGGCTGTGAACCTGTCAAAGAAAAACAAGAAGAATGCAAGCGAAACGAAATATCACCATCATACGGGCCGAGGGGGCTACGAAGTAGCCATGCCTAAGTGGGATGCACAAGAGGCTGAGATGAAGCTGAATGGGATCACTCCAGAACCAAAGCGACAAGGATAGGACACTAGGGCTCAAAATTGGTTCCTTGGGCATGGCTGTGAGTATGACATGAAGACAGGGAACCTTGTTGAAAGTGACAGCAAGGTTAGGGTACCCAGGGAAAAATGGATTAAAGTGACTGCTGATATTAAAGCGGGAAAACTGAAGTTTGCTCCCGATAGAGAGAAAGACCTGCCGACGCTTGTCCTCGGTAATCCCGAAAAGGGAGGACGAACAAGAGGCTACGGCCCTAGTGTTCCGTGGGCGCTTGGGTTTCCGAATGACGCGGAGACTTATAGAAGCCGAGCGAGAGCAAAACAACGCGACCCGGAGGTGCGGAATGACCGGATGGCTGAGTTCCAACGGCAACTAGACCAGCAGAAGCGGGAGATTCAGCAGACAGCAGCAGCGAGATTAATGAACTTAAAGGACAGCGCCGGCCGAATAATACCGCCGGCATATCTCGGCCGACGAGACAAGACAGCGTGTCCGACTCGGAGGCCCCGCCTACACGGATGATAGATGCCGGTCCTGGTGACCCCTTGGATGGAATCAAGGAGCAAACACCTTGTGATCTCCATGAGGTGTTCAGGAACATGTCTGTTAAGGTGGCGGTCGGCTATGTCTTACCTGCATTTGGACCTGAAGGTGAGCCGGCAACATGGCATGGCAATCGGATTCCATCCGGCTATGCTCGTGTCGGGGTGGATTCGGCTTGTACCGTCGTGGGAGACATTGGAGCTCGAAATCCCCGGAGGTGATGGGGGGCTTACACTCGGAGAGGTGCTCGGGAGAAATTATTCTCTCGGGAAAAGAAGAACATCAGGCTGCCAGCCGGGTAGCCCCTAGTACCAGCCGTCCCGAGCAGGTCACCATCACCTCCTCCAGGTGATCGCAGGCCACCATCACCTCCTCCTACTGATCACATGTCGCCACCATCACCCCATGGGTACGACGTCGACCACGACATCTGTAGTCCATCTCCATCTCCAGCGCCGCCGCCTCCGCCCACTAAGACTCGGAATGCACCCAGCCAAAAGCGTTTCAAGAGTCCTGTCCGCAAGATGTCGCCCCTCCCAAAAGTACCAAAGGTTCCCCCCCCCCCCCCCCGTCCTTACGATCGTACTGTCGAGGAAAATGAGGCCATTGTTGCGAAATACAATTATGATTTTTTTCATAAGCCAAAACCTCCAGCCGCCGCAGCCATACACCGAGAAGCAAAAAGAATATGCTATTAGTTTTCTCGAACACACCATCGCAATATGACTTACACGAGAAGAAGGATGACTATACACGCCACCTTGCGAGGGTAATTGACGAGAAGAAAGATGAAAAGGCTAAGAAGAAGAAGGATGACAAGGCTAGCACGAGCAAATCATCAGCTAGAAGTGCAACCGAGAAGAAGTCAAGTTCAACAAGTGCACCCCTCAAGGCCAAGCAAACGACAAAAGGCAAAAAAAGAAAGGAAGTTCCCCTGCTCGGAGATCAGCCCAAACAATCGATCCCAACACTCAAAGTGTTCAATGTTCCCAAGGTGTACCAGGAACAAGGTGGTTTCGATATGGAAGACGCTGCAAAGCTAGCGGCTGCCTGTTCAGTTACCGTGGAGGAATTGCTATCTGCAGCAGATGCTGCACTACCCACTGCTGATATAGCTCCTAAATTTATCTACGGGGCCGACTTGGTCAGCAGAGAGTAGCTGCATAGACTGCCAACACATATGCGGAATTTGCATCAGTGGTACCTTGATGCATGCAAGGAGAACATAAGATACGTCGTGGCGAGTATACCATGGGAATATTACTACCGAAAGGAGGAGATCCATATTGAGATGAATGAACTCTGGCAGTTATTCAATTTAGAAGCCCTCGACAAATCTCTCATGAGTTGCTATTGCTTGTAAGTTTTTAACTACATATAAGTTCATTTTCATTCAGTTCATGTTCGTTTTCATTGCATATACTCATTATATCTTATGTGTTCTATTATGCGGATCGAAGATCGTTGAATGCAAAAGTAATAATATTATCAATATTGGGTTTGTTGACCCGGATAAAATACATGTTGAAACGGTAAAGCATAAAGGCCAAGAAACGGGGGAAACCTACTAAGGTTTTTGGGGGAGCAATATTTCGTGATTCAATATTATTTCCTTACAACTACGAGTGAGAGTCTTCATGATCTTTTATGCACATTCAATTTTTCTTACTCGATGTTAAGTGTAATTCCTGACGTATATACATAACATGTGCAGTCTTCCACTGGATTCTACTAGATATTCAACCCGATAAGGGAATAGTTGAAGTAAGAGACCCACCGAGTAGAGGCGTGGACGGGTTCCGCGACTTGCGAAGTTGCTCCAAGTGTAATTTCCTTCATCGCCGCGCTATATCTTTCGTGAGATATCAATTAATTATCCACTCATTCAATCATTCTTTTGCCTCGGCAGGGCTTGGACAGCTTTCAAGAATCATCATAAGGACGGTACCTGGCGGAGAAGCTAACATTTACTCCCGTACCGTGCCCTCAGCAGCCACAAGGGACGAATGTATGTGGATACTACGTTTGCGAGTCCATTCGCATGTTAACCATCGAGAAGCAGTAACAAAAATAAATTCAACGTAAGCAATAACATTCACAACTTTATTTATTATCGTCAATATTTCGTTATCAAGATTGATATTGTCATACTCATTTCATTTTCGTATATAGGTCGACTTCATGCGGGACAGACTCCAACCAAAGGAAAACCTACTAGGAATTGCGGAGGAACTGGCGGGACTTTTGGTTAGAGAAGTACTAAACAACAAAGGCTTGTTTAGTCCAAATAGATGCTCTACCTCCAAATAGACGGTCGTTAGTACCGCTTGTTGATCGTGAGCTACATGTATATATATATGTAAGGGGAATCTACATGTAAGGGGAATCGACTTTTGCTTCCAATATTTGTTTGGTCGATCCATATATATATATAATGAATGAACGTGTACCACTTCTAGTAGCGTACAAATATATGCAACTTTTATTTTCGAATGAAAAAAATGAAATAACAAAGGTCGGTGGCGGGGGGGGGGGGTGCTGCACCCTCAAACCCTAAAGCAGCAGCGTTGTGCGCACGCCACGTAGAGGGCCTTTTGTCGCGGGTGGTAATACCGCCCGCGACAAAAGGGCCTGTCCCCTGCGCGCCCCGCGCCTGCCACGTGGTGGACTATATGTCGCGGGTGGTAAGCGACCCGCGACAAAAGGTGGACCATTTATCGCGCCTCTTTTGTCTCGGATGGCCACCCGCGACAAAAGGCTCTTACCACCCGCCACAAAAGCCCTGTTTTCCACTAGTGATTGCGTATTTTCTCTATATATGCCATTGCTAGGTTCTAGATCACATATTTTCTC
Source organism: Lolium rigidum (assembly GCF_022539505.1). Classification (NCBI taxonomy): domain Eukaryota; kingdom Viridiplantae; phylum Streptophyta; class Magnoliopsida; order Poales; family Poaceae; genus Lolium; species Lolium rigidum. The sequence goes on along the minus strand of NC_061509.1, from coordinate 163,112,755 downwards.
AAGAGGTGAATTATTAAGAGAAAGTCCAACGGGACCCTACATTTTCTTCCCTATATCTTCATGTAGGGGACACCCCTAAACCAGTGGCGGAGCCAGGAATTGAACTAAGCCGGGTTGGAGAAATAAGCTCTCTAAAAGAAATTCATAGAAAAGGAAACGTATTCAACCCAAAAGGTCCAAACCGATCAAATTTGCATATTTCATCAAGTACAATTACAAAATGACTATCAAGAAAAAGAACATACAAAATAGAGCTACATTTTGATAAGATAATATCATACCATTAAGTTGTATCAGTGTTGGCACGTTGAAACTGTCGAGGAATATGAGCTCTACGGTAACTGTAGGAATGGAAATGTAGCATAATCTTCTTGTCATCAATTTTTGCGAATATCTCTTTCTCAACATAGCAAAAATCATCAAATCATTGAGCCAATCATCCCCCCTTCTGTTTTGAAGATCTGACTTTATAATATTCATGGCCGAGAAAACTATCTCAACTGATGCTGTTACCACATACAATGTCAACGCAAGTGAAATAAGGAGATATATACCAATGGAAATTTTAAATGTTGTCTCTTCTCAATCAACTTGAGAACAAGACCACTCAGACTATCACAAGCTATGAATTCAGGACTTATATTCATTACATCAATATATATATGTCCAATTCATCAACCAAGAGACAAGAATCATGTGAAGAGAAATCAACAAAGTACATATTTGCAAGCTCAACTAGCTTATCATTATCAAAGCTGCTAAATAAGTCTCTAGGATCAAGGCATGCAATGCACAATAATATGCGTGTAGAAGTTTCAGAAAACTGTGATTCATCTCAACTATATATGTTTCTATCAAGCACCTCATTAAAGAGTTGTACCTTGTAATGATGGTAACAAGTAACCATCTAGTGTGAGATCCTTGGATAACCCTGTGGGCGGGTTGCTTCCTACTGTGTGGTGGCCGGACGGGGCGAAGGCGTGGCGGCAGCCGTCCGGGGCAGGGCTGCAGCTGGCGAGAGAGAGTGTGTGGGCGACCGGCTGGGCGGGGTGCTGCCTGCTGCTTGGCGGCCAGGGCGGGCGTGGCTGTGGTCGGCCGCGGCGGGGCGGCGGCCGGCGAGAGAGGAGATGCGGCCAGCCGACGAGAGTGAGATGGTCGGGATCGGGCGATGTGGGGAGAGATGATGTGATTTGGGGTTGGGGACTGGTTGACCGCGTGAGCGAGCAGATGGAGATGGACGCTTCGGTCCTAAATTTTTTCCGCCTAATTCTGAGCCGGGTCGGTCGACCCTCCTCGACCCCCTTCTGGCTCCGCCTGTGCCCTAAACAGATTCCTCCCCTGTATTTTTCTTCTTTCCAGCAGCTCCCCTACAATCCATTCATAATGTCATATTCACATGTATTTTAATAATGTAGAGCCCACATGTAAGATTATAACAAGATATAACATGGGTTGGGGCATGTATAGGGGACACCTCCGCAACCCCAATGCATAGGGGAGATAGGGGGGCTGAGTTGGGAACACTAATATTTAGGGGAGGCTATAGGGGAGCTGTTGGAGCAATGTTTTTCCTTCGTTCTTCGCTATGTTTGATATAGGGGTGGTTATAGCTAGAGATGTTGCTGGACTTGCTCTAAGAGCAACCTTGCAGATGAACTCACAAGGGACACTACCACCTGTGGCGGAGCCAGGTGGCTGGAAGGGTGAAAATTCAGCCGGGTCCATATATATGTAAAGCTATAGAAAAGAAAACAAACATAGTAGTAAGAAGATCTAGCGCAAGTAAGGTATATATGCTCCACCCTAGAGAAATAGGATATACCCGCCAGTACCATCAGATGCAGACGCGTTGTGCAGTGCAAAAATTGAACAACTACTTGTGGAAGGATTAGGGTCCGTTTGGTTTATGCCCGAATGAGCCGTACCAAATCTTGGGCATGACCAATATTTTGGCGCATGTCGAGGGTGCTCCTCGGCAATGCCCTCCGATAGGGGCTTAGGGTTGATGGAATCCTGCAAGCTGACACGAGACATCGGTTCACAAACAAGCGGGGAGAGCGATTTACCCAGGTTCGGGGCCCTCGATGAGGTAAAACCCTTAAGTCATGCCTGTCTGTTCTTGATTATGATGATAATGGGTTACAATGGGGTGCCCAATAGTTCGGCTGTGATCTCGTCGAGATGGCTAAGTGCTAAGGTAACCTAGCTATAAGCTTTTGTTGGCTAAGATCGCTAAGATTGGTCGTGTCCCTCGACAGCCCCTCTCCTGGCCTTTATATAGGAGGCCAGGTCTCAAGAGGTCTAATCGAGTACGACTAGATTTACAATAGATCTATCTCTAGACTTTCCTTGTTCGGCTCCTTCCGCGTCTTGTACTCCAAGGAATCTTCCGTTGCACCGTCCTAGCGGCCCATCTTGCCATCGAGTGCCTTCATGGGCCTCCAACTAGGAAATATAGGATAGGGCAACATTGGTTACCCGAAGGGTAATGCCCACGTCAGTAGCCCCCGAGTGTCTAGCCGAAGGTAGTTCGGGTAGAGACTAAAGCATGCCTCCACCCAATGTTCTTCTCCTCGATCGTTCTTGTTTCGCCTTCTGTCTGCATCTTCTTCTTCTATCGGGTGCGCGTCAGCGCTCCCGATGGGAGTAGCCCCCGAGTCTAGGTACGGATGCTTGTAATCCGTGCGTAGACTCAAGTTGTACCACTCGAACATCTCTCTCTGTCGAAGTTTTTCTGCAAGTCTTCATAGGTCATCCGATATATTTTCCTCATGCAAGGGATAATGAGTAACATGCCCAACTTTTGCTGGTTAACTGCCGATGGCAAAACAATGTTACCCTACACAGAATCAAGTCCCCGGGCATGATCCTGGAGTGCAAAAAATTATCTGTCGGGTGCGCGTCCAGCGCTCCCGATGGGAGTAGCCCCCAAGTCTGGGCACGGGTGCTTGCAACCGGGTGCAGAATCGAGTCGAACAATTATCTCTTCTTGCAAGGCCTTTTTTTAATTTCTTCGAGTCTTCATTCTGTCGGGTGCGCGTTGATACGTCCAATTTGCATCACTATTTTATATCATAATTTGCTGTTATTCATTGATATATTTCATATTTGGAGATAATACTTATGTTATTTCATCTATTTTGCATGTTTCATGATTATTGGAGGATCGCGCACCGGAGTCGGATTCTGCTGGAAAAACGCCGTCGGAATGCAATATTTCGGAAGATCAACAGTTGACGGAAATTATATGAAAAATCCTATTTTTCCGGAAGACAAAGGGAGCCGGAAGGGGAGCCGAGGGGACCCGAGGTGGGCCCACCCCGTAGGCCGGCGCGGCCCAAGGCCCGGCCGCTCCGCCTCTGTGAGGAGGGGCCCACGGCCCCTCTCGCCTCCTTTTCTTCGCGTACGGCTTCGTCCCGAAACCTAAGCTCCAGGGGGTACATCGCGAAGAGCCACAACCGCCTCTGCGGGGCGGAGAACACCAGAGAGAAAAGAGCTCTCCGGCAGGCTGAGATCCGCCGGGGAAATTCCCTCCCGGAGGGGGAAATCGACGCCATCGTCACCGTCATCGAGCTGGACATCATCTCCATCACCATCATCATCATCTTCATCATCATCACCGCCATCTCCACCGCTGCACGCCGTCACCGCTGTAACAATTTGGGTTTGATCTTGATTGTTCGATAGGGGAAACTCTCCCGGTGTTGATTTCTACTTGTTATTGATGCTATTGAGTGAAACCGTTGAACCAAGGTTTATGTTCAGATTGTTATTCATCATCATATCACCTCTGATCATGTTCCATATGATGTCTCGTGAGTAGTTCGTTTAGTTCTTGAGAACATGGGTGAAGTCTAAATGTTAGTAGTGAAGTATGGTTGAGTAATATTCAATGTTATGATATTTAAGTTGTGGTGTTATTCTTCTAGTGGTGTCGTGTGACCGTCGACTACACGACACTTCACCTTTATGGGCCTAGGGGAATGCATCTTGTACTCGTTTGCCAATTGCGGGGTTGCCGGAGTGACGAAACTCGAGCCCCCGTTGGTATATCGATGCGGGAGGGATAGCGGGATCTCGAGTTTAAGGCTGTGGTTAGATTTATCTTAATTACTTTCTTGTAGTTGCGGATGCTTGCAAGGGGTATAATCACAAGTATGTATTAGTCCTAGGAAGGGCGGTACATTAGCATAGGTTCACCCACACAACACTTATCAAAACAATGAAGATTAATTAGCCGTATGTAGCGAAAGCACTAGACTAAAATCCAGTGTGTCCTCGAGAACGTTTGGTCATTATAAGTAAACAAACCGGCTTGTCCTTTGTGCTAAAAAGGATTGGGCCACTCGCTGCAATTATTACTCTCGCACTTTACTTACTCGTACTTTATTCATCTATTACATCAAAATCCTCTGAATACTTGTCTGTGAGCATTTACAGTGAATCCTTCATCGAAACTGCTTGTCAACACCTTCTGCTCCTCGTTGGGATCGACATTCTTACTTATAGAAGATACTACGATACACCCCCTATACTTGTGGGTCATCAAGACTATTTTTCGGCGCCGTTGCCGGGGAGTGAAGCGCTATTGGTAAGTGGAATTGGTAAGGGAAATTTCTACTTGTTTGTGCTGATTTTAGTTCGCTCTCGCTGCTATAATTCATTATGGAGAGATCTTCTCTTGAGTGTTTATTTGGGAAATCTACTACTACTGCAAAGGTAGTGGATGAGGCGCCAAGTAAGGAAGAAATACCATACAAAATACCTATGAAAATTATTGAACGTGTAGTGGATAACCGTTATACGGGGATGGAGCTGTCCACCACCGGAGATCATTTACTATTCTTACATGAATTATGCGGTTTATTCAAGTGTGCAGGTATTGCTATGGATGAAGTGAGGAAGAAACTATTCTCTATATCGCTGTTTGGTAAAGCGGCGCATTGGTATAAATTCATGGATAATGGGGATTCTCTTGAATGGAATGATATTGTGCCCCGGTTTTATTCTAAGTTCTATCCTCCAAGTGAGATTCACAAAGATCGGAATCGCATATATAATTTTGGCCTCATGAAGGAGAGAGTATTGCCCAAGCGTGGGGGAGATTGAAGTCTTTAATGCTCAAATGCCCCATTCATGAGCTTCCTGGTAATATTATTATTGATAATTTCTATGCAAGACTTTCTTTTCAAGACAAGACCTTGCTGGATACTTCTTGTTCAGGATCATTTACACGCAACAAGGAAGAGTTTAAAAGGGACCTTCTTAATCGGATCCAAGAAAATACTGAAGGATGGGAGAACGACAAGGATAGAGAATCAGGTATAAATTATGATTATAAATGCATTGAAGCTTTTATGATTACTGATAAATTTTGTAATATGAGTGCTACTTATGGTCTTGATTCTTAAGTTGCTGCAAATCTTTATAAAGCTTTTGCCTCTCATTATGAATTGCCTAAGAAGAATTTTGATAAGTATCATGAACCGTATAAAGATAAAATTGATTCATCTATAAATAAATGTGTTGTAGTTGAAACTGTTGATCATGTTATTCCTGAAGCTTATATTGAAAAAACTCCTTTCCTCTGCTAAAATGAAGGAGTACTCTATTATAAATAGTGCGGTTCATAAAAGTGAAAAGAAACCTATAGAACCTGAAGAACAAATAAATGTTGAACCTGCTGTTGCAATTGTTAAAGATCTTGTGACTGAAAATGTGGAGGATGGTCATATTATTTTATGTGAAGATGCCTCTAATATTGTTTCACATCCTAATAAGTCTAGGAAAGCTAGTGTTCCTATGCTCTCTGTTAGAATTGGTGATCATTGTTATTATGGTTTATGTGACATTGGTGCAAGTATTAGCGCCATTCCTTATGAGCTTTATACGGAGATCATGCATGAAATTGGTTCTTGCGAACTTGAAGATATTGATGTGGTTATTCGGCTAGCTAATAGAGAAACTATCTCTCCTATTGGTATTATTCGAGATGTGGAAGTTCTATGTGGTAAGATTAAATATCCTGCTGACTTTTTAGTGCTTGGTTCTGCTGCTAGTAAGTATTGTCCTATTATTTTTGGTAGACCTTTCCTAAATACTTGTGGAGCTGTTATAGATTGCAAGAAAGAGAAAATTTTGACTAAATTTGCTGGTGAATCTTATGAGTTTAACTTCTCTAAACTTACCAAAACTCCTTATAAAATTGATTCGCCTAATAGTGATTTTAAAGTTGAACAGTGTGCATCTGTTATCACCAGAATTTGACCGAGTCAGAGGTGGGCCGTGATCAAGATGAACTTGAAGATTTATATATAGAAGAAATACGTGAATCGGCCTTACATGCAAAGTTTGGGCTAGTTTGCCCTTGTATCTGTAATATATTAGATTACGTGTCGATTTAGGAGTTAGAGTTTTACCCGTGCACGGTTAGGTGCACGCCTGAATTAGAAAGTCCCTTGGACTATAAATATGTATCGAGGGTTTATGAAATAAACAACAACCAACGTTCAACACAAACAAATCTCGGCGCATCGCCAACTCCTTCGTCTCGAGGGTTTCTCCGGTAAGCACCATGCTGCCTAGATCGCATCTTGCGATCTAGGCGGACAAGCCTACCCACGTTGTTCATGCGTTGCTCGTCGTTGAAGCCTTTTTGATGGCGAGCAACGTAGTTATCTTAGATGTGTTAGGGTTAGCATTGTTCTTCGTATCATATGTTGTCGTAGTGCAACCCTTATACATCTAGCCGCCCTTACACCTATCTTAGGTGTAGGGGCGGCACCCGCTTGGTCATAGTTTAGTAGATCCGATCCGTTACGGTTGCTCCTTGTTCGTCGAGGATTAGTTTAATATCCGCAATAGTTAGGCCTTACAAAGGGTTGGAGGATCCAGCGACGTGTAGGGTGAAGTTTGCTAGCCCTAGACGAGGATGTTCGGGGATCAAT
>NC_061509.1:163078749-163105708 GCF_022539505.1 Lolium rigidum | reverse complement strand
CGAATACTTGTCTGTGAGCATTTACAGTGAATCCTTCATCGAAACTGCTTGTCAACACCTTCCGCTCCTCGTTGGGATCGACATTCTTACTTATCGAAGATACTATGATACACCCCCTATACTTGTGGGTCATCACGCGTCAGCGCTCCCGATGGGAGTAGCCCCCGAGTCTAAGTGCAGATGCTTCGCAATCTGTGCATAGACTCAATTTGACCATCCGATACCTTTTCATTCCTTCGAATGCTTTGAGCACTTTTTTATGACGTCATTGATGACGTTTTACTAACAACTTGATTTTGACTGACAGGACGTAACCTGCTGGGCCTATTTTTCCTTTGTCTGGCCCTTTTCGCACAGTCACCAAGGCGTCTCCTCGATTCCTGCAATCTTTTCTATTAAAGATCCACTGAAAGAACCGGTAGCAGCGGCACGTGCCTACGCAGCTCCCAAGTTTTCCTTAAAATCTTCAAAGGGCGAGAATCCCTAATCTTCTCCCACATTTTCCGTAGCATCTTCTTGTTCGTTCTTCTCCTTCTCCCTTTCACAACTACTGCGCCGCCACCACTACTTTCTCGATTCTTCCCAGATCTCGCAATGGTGAAAAAGAAGAATCTTACCACCGCCGCCAGTTCTACTAGCAGGGGTGCCGCCGCCAAGTCCTCCTCTTCTCTTCCGAAGGGGAGCGCTCCGAACGCTCCTCCCCCAGCTTCGGCGCCGCCAGCGCCGCCAAGTTCGGCGGCCAAGCCCAGAGATTGGATAGCATCAACCGTCACCAAGCGTGACAAAAAGAGATCCCGAAGCCTGGGATTAATCTCCTCTGATGAGGGGAAAGTGATCTTTCCAGGTGCGATTTCTCGGCCTAATCCCCCTGCTGGCTTTACCGTGATGTTCTTGTCATTCCTATATCGGGGTCTTTCTCTTCCTGCTCACGAATTCCTCCTCCATCTCTTGCGAACTTACGAGATCCAATTATGGCAACTCACTCCCAACTCAATCCTCCACGTTGCTGTGTTCATCACCCTTTGCGAGGCATTTCTGGGCATCAAACCCCATTTTGGGTTGTGGAAAAAGATCTTCTATGTGAAGAGATACAGCAGTAGTAATGGTTCCTTTGTCACCGGAGGGGTGGGGTTCGTAGCTCGTTCGGATGTTAATTACTTCAATTTCCCAATGAGAAATATGTGCAAGGGTGGAGATTGAAATGGTTTTACGTCAAGGATTCCTTATCACCCGAATCCCAGCTTCCTTGCTCTGCCGATGTCCTTGAAGCCAAGCCTAAGAATTCCTGGAAGAACATTCTCTCACCCGAAGAAAGAGTAGCAGCCGATGAATTATTTGCCAAATTTCTTCGAATCAAAGAGGCCGATGGCCAAACCATGGTCGGCACAGAGGTGGCAGCAGTGTTTCTGAAACGTCGAGTCCAACCAGTCATGGCCAGAGTTCGTCCGATGTGGTTGTATTCAGGCCCAAAGGATGAGACCAGGATTAATGCTGCCGAACTGTCGGAAAAGGAACTGCTCGATGAAGTCCGTCGCCTTACTTTCTTTAGCCAAGAAGACTCGATCCCATTGATATCTTCTTACACTCCTCTAGATGCCAATCATCCACCACCAGAGGTAATTTTCCCTTTCAAATTCTTATCGCGTTATTGTTACTTAGTCAACATAATTACCACTATTCTTATTCGTTTTTCTCTTCGACAGATCCCCATAGTCCCTGGAGATTTGCACGATTCGCCAAACGATACTTCTGAGGGAAGGGGCTCTTCAGTACCCGTTGAATTTCACACTGTCGAGCATACTGGCCCAGAGTGCGAGCATGATGATCCAATAGAATCCGAAACTGTTCACACTGATCTTCCTTCCTCAGCCGATGATGCTTGCGACACAGAGGGATCAGTGCGTGATGATGACACTGATCGTGATGCCTTTGTTAATGCAGCTGTGGAGGTGACCAGGGCTTCGCCTGTGAAGAGATCGGCCGGTGGTTTTGCCGACGAAGATGATCTCTTCGACATGTAAGCACCTTCTTCCCTGATACCACAGTTTGTCCTTTTATTTCTTGCATTCTTTTTCATAACTCCTGTCGATCATTTCCCTTTTTGCAGTGACGAAGGTATCATTGAGCCTCCGTCCAAGAAGGCCAAGTCTGGTGCTGCTCCGCCGGACGTTGCTGCTTCCGAAGCTTCGGCTCCTAAGGCAGCCCCCACGGCCCAGGCATCAACAGCTTCCTCCCTTTCTAAGGGGAAAGATGTTCCTTCAGCTGCCGCCGCCGTGATTCCTCCATCTGTGAGTCCTTTTTTGATTTCGATTTAAATTTTCCTGGTGCGTTCTTCGCTTAATAATTCTTTGTCATTCTTCCTTAAGGACCTGCGAGGGGTTATATCTTCGTTGGAAGCCTTTGCCTCTCAATTTACTTCCCTGGGGCGGAGAAAGTTTGACTGCAGGAGGAAGTTAAATCTTCCTCTTCGAAGTTGGACGGCGCCATCAAAAAGGCTGCCACAGCTCGCCAGGAGGTCGACTCCCTGAAAGAGGAGCTGGGCAAACTGAAGGAGAGGCTAAAAGAGGAGGAAGCTCGGTCAGCTGAAAAGGATGAACTCCTTCGTCAATCTTCTTTGGCTCTAGTTGGTAAGCTCTTTCATACATCTCTGTCGATTATTATTCTTATGGATTCGTTCATTTATCAATGATCTTTTCCGATTCACTTTCTTGCAGAGGCCGCCAACATTCCTGTTGCTGCCTTGGACAAGGTTCCAAACAATTCTCCGGCAAATGGTGTGTCGATGGCTCTCGCCTCCCACCAGCTTACGCGAGAGCTTCTTGAAAAAGGAAAAGGTGCCCTGGCGCGGATGCACCTGATGATTTTCCCCAAGATCAAGCAGGACAAAACCCTGGGGCAGCTGATCGATGCCTTCGCGGTTGACACCAAGGAGGTTATCGAGGTATTCAATCGTACTTCGTGCACCTATGGTGCCCTCCTTGCCTTCCAACTTATGATGGGTTACGGCTTAAAGGGTGACATCGAAGAAATGACTAAGGAACTGTCGAAAGAGCAAGACAGGCAGTTTGTTGACTTAAGCGCCTTTAAATCGTCTGCCCTTACTTGTGCTCGCCAGTTCCTTGAGCTAGTTTCGTCAAGGAAGTCGTCGGCTGGACCCAGTTTATCGACTCAGACCCAAGCCCCTTGATTTTTGTAACAAACTTATCTGCAAGCTGATGTGAAACATTGTTCTGCTGCAAAACTTATGCTTGTAATAAACTCCATGCTAGCAATGTTGCTAGTACACCTTTGTTATGATATTTTTACTTGCACTTCTCCCGATGGGAGTTACTTCGGATGCTCAGCTTGACCGTATCTGTCGTTCTTTTTAACACTGTTTCCTGCAGGTTTTCCCAGTGCCGCCATTTGTTGACGATTCTTCGGGTGCTCTTCCTGAAGGTGATCGAATCCAGCGTATGAAGGATCGGATCACTCAGATGGAAAAGGACCTGCGCAACACTTATGCCTTAGCTTCTATTGTCAGTAAGAAGAGCGAGATTGCAGCCGAAGTGGAGCGGTACGCTCTTACTGACCTGCATAAAGCTACCGAGAGTTTGAACTGTAAGCTTCTTGATTCCTGCGCCCTTTTGTCAGCAATGCCTTGTCTGATCCTTTATTGATTCCTTTGTCAGTTATAGCCTTAAACCGTGCGGAAGAAAACAAGCGGATTCACGAGCGCGTGCATGCTTTGACCCAGTTGTCATCAGCCGAAGAGATTTTCTGGCGGGAACACTCGAAGGCTTCGGCTGTTGCACAATTTCAGGATCGGGTTCAGCAAGTCCACCACTTCTTCGAGAAGTGCTACAAAGCCATGAGGGTGGTTTGGAAGACGATGTTCCCTTTAAACGCGATTCCCCCTACGCTGCTGACTTTGATGTCTGAGTTTGGGAATGCCAAGAAGATCCGAGACTTGGTGCGAGCTCACATTTTCGCGGGGTCCAGGTTTACGCTTGCCCTTGTGCTTGCACGTTACCCCTCAGCGGATCTGCTTGCTATCGCCAACGCTGTTGGTGACTTAGATACTTTGTATCCGAAGGTATTGCTTCCTGCCAATATAATCGTTGACAAGCTTGAGGAGTATTCGAAAGTATCTGGGGAAAGAGAAGCTCCGCAAGGGTGATTTAATAGTTTACGGTTGTTTTGTAAATAGGTACTTTGGCTACTTCATCCAAGTGTTTGGATTATGTAATGGAGCCTTTTTATTCGGTAGATACATGTATATGTACTTTTACCGTGCTAATGCCGTTGGCAAATTTTGACTGAGCAAATCTAAATTGCTCGTATAAATGTATGTGTACTGGTTGGTTAGCAAATCATTTGAGTTATCAGCTCGTGTTGCAGGTTTTGCTAAGCCTGTTGTATGCGCAACTTTGCTTTGAACCGATGTATGTTTCAACAGTCACTCCCGAATATTTCGGGTGCAGTGATTCTGCCGATGAGCCCGTTGTCCTTTGACATTTCCATAAGTAAAATATCGGACGTGGGTTGTATTTTCATGTATTTCCGAGCTCTTGCTATTTACGGCACTCGTAGAGGCATCTATAGCAGAGGGAAAAGTTAACGTCTTTGTTCACTTTGTATCTTTTAGCACTCGTAGAGGCTTTTCTTTTGAAGCACGATCTTCTGCCTCGTACTATGTTTGCATAGTGATGAGGCTTAGATGTTTTTGAAATACTGTAATGCTTAACAAAGGATCGAAACTTGAGTTCTCATTAATAAGGTAAGCACGAGACTAGAGGGCGAAAAGGAAGGCCCTGTTTATATAAAGGGAAAAATTAAATGCTAATAAATTGCTTAAGCAAGGAAGGGGTTCTTCTCATCTTCTGGCTTTTTCACCACGTTAGTGGTTGCTGCGGCGTTGTTGACTTCGCCAGGGATCTGGGCAATGGTTGCCAGCGTCTTGCTGTCTCCTGTGCCTTCTATGCCATCAGCTGCCGAAGCTTTTGCTGCCGAAGCTTCCGCTGCCGAAGCTTCAAGGGCAACGTCGGCTGGCTTCTTCTTGGTTTCCCTGACATGTTATTCCTCCTTGATTTCTCGTATCGACAGCTTGGGCAGGGGGTCGACAATTTCTCGTTGTGACCCGAACTTTGCAGCAATCCTTTGGAAGTCGCGATCACAATTGTCCGAGCGTGAAAAACTTCCATAGTCTGTGATGTTTGTCCCGTTGTTCCCAGGCATTTTCAGCTTGAGGTATGCATAGTGCGGCACAGCCATGAACTTGGCATAAGCTGGTCTCCCGAGTATAGCGTGATACTGTGACTCCCAGTTTACTACTTCAAACTCGATCTTCTCCTTCCTGAAATTGTCGGTTTTGCCAAAGACGACGTACAGGTAAACTTTGCCGAGAGAGTAGCCCGGTGCAGTTGGAAGAATCCCATGGAAGCAGGTGTCTGTTTCTTCTAGCATCTTCATGGTGATCTCCATACTTTTGATTGTGTCGACGAATATCAGGTTTAATCCGCTTCCACCATCCATGAAAACTTTGCTCATCTTGAACCCCCCCGATTTGTGCCTCGACTACTAAGGCAGCGTGTCCCGGTTTTGGTATGGTCATCGGGTGATCTGCTCGACTGAACGTAATGTTCTGAGAGGACCACTCGACATACTCGGGGATGTTCGCTATGATGCTTTCTGCCAGGTTAATATCTCGAGTGAGCTTCTTCATCTCTCTTCTTGAGACACATGTCCTATGAATCATGCTCATCTGTCCCCGTGGTGGTGGAAACGCCTCGTTGGGTTGATGAGGTTGAGCCTGCTGGACTTGATGCTGCGGTGGAGGTGGAGGTGGTGGTGGTAGCGGTTGTTGGCCCGCTCGCTCGGATGAGTTTGTGCATGTCAATGAACCGCCGACGGTCCCCGAGCAGGTGACTCGACTTCGTTTTTCCGTCCTTAGAGTCGACATACGAATGCGGGTAACGGGGGCGTTGATCTCGCTCAGCGTAAGGCAGTTCAGGAGCCCTCTGCTGCCGCGGTTTATAATTGCCACGGTTCCCGGAGTTGTTCCGATTACCGTCCTGCCGATCATCTCTTCTGTCGTCATATCGATCATCCTGCCGGTCAGAGTACCCTGCGGCTATCATGTTGTTGTCATCATAGTTGCGGTTCTTCCTTCTCTTGTGACGATCCCTTCGGCCACCCGAGTCGTGCTTCGGCTGGTCATCGTCTTCGTCGTCACTGCGCTGTCGTGGCCTTCGCACGTTGTCTTCGCCATCAGCCCAGCTGTTGGCGATTTCCATTAACTTGGTTATGGTTTTAGGCTTTTTGCGTCCGAGTTCTTCTATGTAGCTCTCATGCCGGACGCCATCGCTGAAAGCGTCGATTGCTCTGTCGACAGATACATCTTCGGCAGCATTTAGGAGTTTGGTGAATCTCCCGATGTATGAGCGCATCGACTCCTTCTGCTTCTGCTGGCAGTTTCGTAACTCTTCAATCCCGACGGGTCTCTTGTACGTTGCTTGGAAATTGGCAACGAAGGCGTCTACTAGGTCGTCCCATGATTTGATGGAACCCTTCGGCAGCCCCCTTAGCCAAGCTCGCGCTGAATCTTTGAGATAGAGCTGCAAGCATTGCATTGTTGCTATTTGGTTCCCCTTATGCAGAATCACAGTCTCCAGGTAGTCGTCTATCCAAGATCTTGGCTCCTGCTGCCCATCGTATTTGGCAGCATCGGTAGGCGTAGGCTTGAACTTCCTGGGCGGCATCGCCTCGCGGATTTTGTGACTTAAACAGTCGGCTCCCCTGAGCTCGCCGTCGTACTCCTGATCCTCGTCCGGAGAATCACTGTCATTCTCGTTCCTAGCGGCGCGTCGTCACCTTGCTTTGTCGATCCTGCTCTGGGTGATTTCATCCCGAGCGTCTCTCGCATGATGCTTTGAACCACTACCCTGCAGCGTGGTCTTTTCCTTTTGTGGAACTAGATTATTTCCCAGTATCGCGAGACTTTCCAGAGCGCCTCGATGATCGAGCTTGAGCCATGGATCCTTCAGGGCGTTGGTTGATGAGGTATGCAGCAAGATTGGCGGTTGCTCCTGCAACGGTTTTCGGCCGTGGCATGCCTGCAGTGTCCGTAGTCATGAAGGACTTGGTTAGGTTGGACGTGATTTCTCTGGCGTCATCTTCCGAAAGCCTGGATAGCCTCGACCGGTGTTTGCCTGCCCCTTGAGTATTTCGAGAGGCGCTCGCCTGCGAGCCTCTTCGCCGTTCACTGGATCGATCTGCCACAGATAGGCGTCTCATGAGGGTGGCTTGTTCCTTCGACAGGTGCTCCCGGTTTTTCTCTAGTATAGAGCGGTAAGCATTGAGGGTTCCGACTGAGGTTCCTGCGGGGAGCAGTGTGTTGTTGAGTACTGCTGCTCTGGCGGCTGCCCACTCTTCGTCCGCGATGGTGTAGTCGCTGTCATGGTTGCTGGCGCTGTTTTCGAAACTCGCCCGTCTACTGGAACGAGGAGTATGGTCTCCGTTTCCTCTGTGCCTTGTGTTTCCGTGTTATTGGCGGCATAAACCCGATGGTGTGCTCGTTCTTCGGGTGGTTCCTTGGACGATGTCGTCGATACCGTCCTCTCCCCGATGAATACCGGGCATTGCGGATGAACGGCGTGTCGCTTGATCCTAGCCTCGTGCCCGGTGTCGCAGTTCAGCGTAGTACGAAGTTAACTCCGAAGATGTGGGATCGTCGGATCCTACCGACATGGAGGACACGGAACGGGGAGTCGAGGGCGCGGATAAACTCGTCGAGCCTGTCAGGCCAGCCGAAAGGTCGAGTGATGATGATGCGTTTGGACTCGTCGATCTGGAAGTGGGCGATTCCAGCAGTCGAAGGATTCCCTCCGCGTTGACGTTGTAGTGGACGCTGCCGAAGGTCATCTCCATGTTTCCTTGTAGATCTGAGAAGTTTGAGCGAGAGGAATTGCTGTGCGGGGTGAACTCATAGGAGCCGAACTGAATCGGGCTTCCCAGGTTCGGCGATGACGGTGTCGACGAAGTTGCTGATGAGGTTGCCGGTGAAGTCGCCGGTGTCATGATTGGATCCGCCGATGACCGATCTTGTGCCAACGGGAGTTCCCACGGACGGCGCCAATTGTCGAGGGTGCTCCTCGGCAATGCCCTCCGATAGGGGCTTAGGGTTGATGGAATCCCGCAAGCCGACACGAGACATCGGTTCACGTGACAAGCGGGGAGAGCGATTTACCCAGGTTCGGGGCCCTCGATGAGGTAAAACCCTTACATCTTGCCTGTCTGTTCTTGATTATGATGATAATGGGTTACAATGGGGTGCCGAATAGTTCGGCTGTGATCTCGTCGAGATGGCTAAGTGCTAAGGTAACCTAGCTATAAGCTTTTGTTGGCTAAGATCGCTAAAATTGGTCGTGTCCCTCGACAGCCCCTCTCCTGGCCTTTATATAGGAGGCCAGGTCTCAAGAGGTCTAATCGAGTACGACTAGGTTTACAATATATCTATCTCTAGACTTTCCTTGTTCGGCTCCTTCCGCGTCTTGTACTCCAAGGAATCTTCCATTGCACCGTCCTAGCGACCCATCTTGCCATCGAGTGTCTTCATGGGCCTCCAACTTGGAAATATAGGATAGGGCAACATTGGTTACCCGAAAGGTAATGCCCACATCAGCGCAGCTTTCCTCCGGTCTGGGCGCGTACAGAATCGGTTGGGCTAGCCAATTTCAGGGCGTCAAACCAAACCACAGCCAAACACTACCGGGGCGCCAGTATTTTGGCAGGGCTAACGACCAAACATGCCCTTAATCTCCAGTTCTCCACATGGGTCCGGGATGGCAGGTCGGTCTTAAGACGACGACGACAACGGCGACGAGACGAGGTGGATTGATCTCCACATGGACTCCGCGAAGCTACAGCATGCAGGATCTAGTTGGAAGAAGTACAAACGTTATAAATGAGGAGGAAATTGAAGGAGTCGAGTCAAACCCGGTGAAGACGTACAGTATCTACCATGGCAAAAAACATTGCAATGCGCGACCACCTGTACATACAAGAGTTAGTCAAACCTTTGTACGGCTGGTGGCTTCTGCAGACTTGACGCCTGCGGTCTACATAATGCAGGGGAGCGAGTACCTGTACTTGCTAGGAGTAGGAGATCTATCGGAGACCAGCCTAGCAATGAGCAAATCTTTTGGCTGGATGCAACGTGCAAACGTAGTGGCAGAGGGACAGCACGTACTGTGTGGCCAAAACAACAGCGAAAGGGGTGCGAGTGTCAACGACTGACCACGGTCCACGGACATGCAGGCAGTAAAAGAGTATCCGATAGCTGGATCTCGAGCGACTGGTAACACGCAAGCGTGGCTAGCGTCAGTGCATCGTCTCATGCCCAGGGCATTGAGTTTGGTGCTGCTTGGCGTTGGTCGGATGGAACGGAGAAAACCGGCTGCCTCCGATGCGACATATGAATTACTCTCTCTGCTTATAAAAAAATGTATTTAACTTTAGATAAACTAGCACAGTGGTCCGCGCACATGCGCGGGCGATTTCTTGATGGTCTCTTAAAATAATTTTGAGGATTCATATAGGAAAATTATACTTGACAACTTATTTTCTTTTTAACATTTATGTAAATCCTAGCATGGATGTTCAAATAATATGTAATTTGTATTGTATGAATAAAGATGAGTACTTATATTTTTGAATTTGTTGTAGTCCTTTGAGTATATCAAACATTGTGTATATTTCGTAAATTACTGCTACTCAATTGGTGCTATACTATTATTTCTTACTTTGATATGTACATTAATATGGTAAAAAAAAATGGATAATTAATTTTTGTATATATTTATTTATGTGTAGAATTACTCACTTTGTCGGTGAATAAGCCATGAGTCAAACTCAATAAAATTTGACCAACTTTATATGAAAATTTGGTCAAAATTTAAAAGTTTGACCTATGTTAAAAAGGTAAAAAATACACTTTATTCAGAACCGGGAACCGGGAAGTAGCTCACTTTTATTTTTGCCAGAAGTTTATGATTTGAGTATCTCGAGCAGGTATTTATGGCACGTTCTCTTACTTTGTGATAAATATTGCGCGCTCTCTTACTTTGTGATAAATGATTAGCTAGATAAGTAGAGAATGGGATAATATATTATTTTCTCTATCTCTCTTTCTCTCTCTCTCTGAGATATCCCTATTTTTTCCATTGCTCACCGTTCCTCTTCTCCACATTTATTTGTCTACCCCTTGTCTCCAGATTTGCAAAGCTGGTTGTCTCCGCTCCAAAACAAAAATCTACAAATCTGGTTGTCTTCACTCCTCAGTAATCCACCAAAATCTGATCACTCATGGCTCCGTCGCACACGAATTGGGCTTCAAATGGAGCATGAGGTCCTGCTGGTGGAGTACCATGGCGGATGTCTGGGCTGACGAGGGTGAGGGCGTGAGGCACCTTCGGTCTGACCAGGAGCGTGAGGCTTGCGGCGCAGGTCGCCGGCCGTCTACTTCGAGAAGACGGAGGTCCTGGTGCCTATTGCCGCTTTGAATCGTCAAGGACGCCGCTGTGAATTGGTACCATCCTTCATTTTTTTATTCTAGTTTTGATTCGACAACGGAAGTACCAATACAGTTTCTTGTGATATGAGACGATGGTGTTTTGTCTTTCTGCCTCTCATCTTATTTACGTATTTGATTCAATCTCAGTGTCAGCTTCCTATTTTTCTCCGAGTTTCAAGTAGCTTTCATGATAAGGTCTTCTGTATACGTATCTCATCAGGTTATTTCAGAAATTAAATGATTTTTACCCATAGCATTAGCAGGCATATTTAGTTTTTTTCCTCATATCGTATATAAACGTACCATCTCTGTCAAGTCCGCGGTACATTTGGAATTTCAGCAATCTGCCATTTCAATTCTTTTGCAATCTAACTTACTGATAAAACATATATTGTAAGATTGTAGATTGTTTTATGATTAGGCTTAGTGTTTATGTGCACACGAAAGGTAATTTAAAAGAAAGTTCTCTATGCACTGTTATTATTTCGAAGATCAGTGACATCGTTTAACTGACATAGAAAAGGTGTTGTATGCCTTTAGAAGAAATTGGAATTTTTCTTTTGGAAATTAATGTATAGTTAGTCTCTACTATCATCAGACTTAGTACCAAAGAAGGCAACAAAAAAAATGACGACCATTAGAGCATGTCTAACAGGCCCCGTATTTTTTCGCCCCTTAAAACGCGAGTAGAGGGCCCTGTATCCAGTTTTCGCCGGCCAAAAACTCGGACGAGCTAGCAGACCCCGTATCCCTAAACGGTAAAAAAGCATATTCCAAGAATATGCCAAATTAATTTTTTTTTCTTTCCTCATTTTCCTTCTCTTCTTCTTCCACCTCTGGGCACTGCAGGCCATGGCCAAATCGCGTCTCCGCTCCGGCCGCCCCCGCCCCCGCTCCGGCCGCCCCTGCCCCCGCACCGGCTCCGGCCGCCCCCGCCCCCGCTCCGGCCGCCCCTGCCCTCCATGGCCTGGCCGCCCTCGCCCGCCACGCCCCCGCCACGGCCTGGCCGCCTCGTCTCCCGCTCCGTCCGCCCCCGCGACGCCCGGCCCCGCCCACCACGCTCCGGCCCCGCTCCGGCTGCCCCCGCGACGCCCTGGCCCCGCCCCGCTCCGGCCCCACGACGCCCGGCCGCCCCCGCGACGCCCGGTGCCTCCGGCCGCCCCCGCCCGCCACGGCTCGCTGCTGCTCGTCGCGCCCTCCGGCCTGCTGCTGCTCGTCGCGCCATGCCATGCACCGGCCTCCGGCCGCCACGGCCCCGTCACGCGACTCCGCCTCGGCCGCGACCGGCGCGATGAACAGTTGATTTCCTGAAAATTCAGCCCGCCACGACTAGGGGGTTCGCCCTGTATTCAGCCTCCCACCCTGTACTTGTAAGGGGCGAGGAGCCGCCCCGTACCCAAAACTGTAAAAATTCGATACCGGGGGCTGATTTACGGGGTCTGCTAGACGGCCGGGTAGAGCTCTACCCCGTATATCGGCGGTTATTTTACGGGGTTGGGGCTTTTAAGGGGTCTGTTAGACCTGCTCTTATATGTAGCACCCAGAAAACAAAATCAGAGAAGCTAATTGTCAAACTTGGGTTCTATACATGTATGAGAGAGGTGACATGTCTTACCCTGAGCTTGTATTCTTTCCCCTGAATAACTAAGAATTATCACGAATTCAAGGTGGGCTGAGATTATGAGGAACATTATTACATGATTACATCAATACTAAGGGGAAAGGCAGAGCATCAATTAATAGGATCCTTAATAATTTCGGAGTACTAATACTTCTTGCCACAGATGGATAAAAGCCATTGATTGTACTTGGAAAGCTGTTAGATGCATATTAGTTAATTAGCCTTGATTTCTTTGGTCCGTTGATACATTTTGTGCCTACTTCCTTTTTTGGAGAACACGCCGTGGAAAGGTGTATCATTTTCATAAAATAAAATCCAAAATGGGTTATCGTACAATTCCCTGGAAGAGGCCTCCGAACAACACAGGTTCAGTTTATGCTCTCACTACATTAGCCGACCTAATCCACCTAAAGATCAAGTACAAAGGGCTACTCGCCGTTGCCCACCTCACCAGCCCCTCTGCCATGGCACCAAAAGCCTCTCCTCTTAGGATTCTCGCTTTCCTCCAAAGACATGCTTGAATGCCCCTAAACTGACATGAGTATCGTGGATAGCTCATTCGGGGGCATTAATTTAATCTAATGTGATCATTTATCAAGTGCCCTTGAATCGGATAATGTCATTGTCACCTCTGGTCATTGTTCAGAAAATTAAAGACCTCGTCGCATGGAGATCCCTTGAGTGAGCAAAGGATCAGATATTCACCATCCCGGGGAGATTAACTATTTACCTTTTTGACCACCTCTCCATGGCACTATAACAGTTGGCTCTAAACCGCAAAGGTCAATCGATTTCTAGAACTTGATCATGAATTGGGTATCTGAATAAGAATTAGCGAGTTGCATATCTTAATCTACAATTTCTAAGTTAACCTTAGTTGAGTGAATCTTCTGTCTTCCATTGCTAGTTTGAAAACATGGAGAACTAACATGTCTGTCAAAACTCATAAGACTATAAATGAAGGATGTAGTGAAACTGATCTATACACGCAAGGCAGTGATACCTTCTATATTTTTTTCCATCAAAATCAGTATCTAAGAATGCAACATATTAGTTTTATGATCAAAAGGAGGAACAATAGCTTAAAATGTCTCTTAAAAGATAACATAACTACATGTGAAAAGAAATATAAATTTGAAATGAGCTCATCAGTACGGCAAGGTTGATTTGAGGACAATATAACCTACAAAGTGCAAACTTGGAATGATATTCCAAGCATTGTTTTCTTAAGCAGCTATTAGGAGCTATGTCTTTTTACTATGAACAACAGAGTAACTATTTACAATTAATGGACAATGGTTTTAGCTGAATGATGTAGAAGCACCAAGAAACCACACAGTACTACGTGTGGTTGTGATACAAAACTGGTGTTCATTTGCATGCAATTCATGGTTAACATATTTATTTTCTTCATGTTTGAAGTAATTCATAATGGAAACATGGTGTAGTTTTAGGTTCACATATAGTCCTTATTTAATTTCAGCAGTGTTATCAAATAAGAAGCAATTTTATTATCTTGGAGCTTCAATGGGGGTAGGAGCAACATACACATCTTTATTTATTTTCAGCAAAGGTAGTTAGCACAGAAAAAGCAAGTTCACAATATCGGAGCTTCAAGCACGGTAACAGATTTTGATTAAACTTGTACACTGATGTCTTGCCTAGAATCTCCAGTGAACTTTGCATGGCACATGCTAGCTTGAACTTGGGAAGATTCTATTTAAACTTTCACTGGTCATCCAAAGCATCAAACAAAAAACACAACAAAGCGAGGTCACCTGAAAAACCAAGTAGCAACAGGATGCACACTCTTGATGCATGGCCTTTGTTGTCAGTGCAGGGCTGGTCGAGGACAGTGGCCAGGCCGGAAGATTCAAGCGTAGAAGCCTGAGTGTGCGCTGCCTATGGTAACTTTCTCCAGGTCATGAGCACCCCGAGGGTGCAGCGGCTGCCGCTCGCTTCAATTTAGATCTTGACTGATTGCCGATCCTCTGGTTGCCGCATCGCCACATCTGAAGAAAGCACATGTTTACTTATAAAATAATCTCGCTGGAAGCTGTCCCAAGGAATCAAGAAAAAAATTGTGATCAAGCTTGCCGATCACATCTACTGTCAACTACGGTAGTTGCATGCATATCAGCATATGTATGTAGAAGTAGACACGTACATCCTCCATACCCTTATTTAGCTTATTGTCAGCTTCTTCCTTCCTATATTTTCCTGTTGCATATCATCTCCAGTTCAGGTGGACGCTGCATCCTTTCGACTGATGGTCGTCAGTGTCATACGGGAAAAATTAAAATTGAGACTACTTCCAATCTATCTAAGCTCAAGGCATAAAACAAAGAGACTGGACAGAGGCAAACCTCAATTGCACTGATCTGCGGTAGCTTTAATTCACTTGGAGATACTGGCAACATGCGTGTTGCTTGACTTTATCACGGTCTAGTCCAGAAAGGATGCCCCTATGATGATTGGGATCCTGGAAAGCAGGCACATGACGACAATGGAGTCCACGACTGCAACGTGGTGAAGCAAGGGCAGAGAAGCGCAAGGGCCAATGGGATATGTCAAGATGAATCAACGCCATTAAACTGCATCTTCTGTGCGGGCGTGGTGGCGGCGTGAGGTTGGGGAGCCGATAATCTAGATTTCCTTCTTTTTTTTACTTCACCCATCGCCCAATAGTGCAAAATAAGTTTATGGCAGCGGTGGGTAATTTCTGGCAATTCAAATGTTAATAACTGATTTAAAGATTGATGGCTGTGATTTTCACGTCTAGTTAATTGATGGCTAGATGATTCTGATTTTTGTGGGATTTTCTAGCTAATTCTCTAATTTCTGGTTAACCCGTAATGTACTTTTAATATATAATAGATTTAGATGTATCTAAATATTAAAATGTGTCGAGATACATGTAAATTTTGATAAAGTTGAGATTTCTTTTTATGGACTGAGAGAGAATTGTGAGCATCCTTTTTTTCAGACACACTGTATCATTTTGAGTGCTTACTGATCGTCCCTTGCACTGCAATATGTAATGTTCATGTAGAGCAGCATTACAACATTGCTTCCCACCCTGAGAACATGTAAAAGACACCGCAACATATAAGATGCAAATTACGCGACACAAATTTCATACAAAAGGGGAACACACAAATGTTCAAGCAACATATTCCTAATTGTGGCTCAAATGTAAGTGCTTTCTCGTTAAGGCACGATAGCAGACTAAAAAGCACACATGCAACATGCGGCC
Organism: Lolium rigidum; assembly: GCF_022539505.1. Lineage (NCBI taxonomy): Eukaryota > Viridiplantae > Streptophyta > Magnoliopsida > Poales > Poaceae > Lolium > Lolium rigidum. Next base: position 163,090,279 of record NC_061509.1, on the reverse strand, counting down.
TACACCGATGACATGTATGCACCCACGTAATGTCAAAGATGACATGTGTGTTGAATGCCTGACCCTAAACCCTAAACCCTAATGGAGCGACTACATGCTTGTGACATATCGACTTATATCATTGGAAATAATTACCAATATCATACTGCTTGCTTCATCCTCTTATGACGAGGCCTTCCCGTACCTACCATGCATCCCCGGTGTGGCGATCATGTTTGCAACTTTGTAATGAGCTCTAAGGTACGCGATGATGCACTAAAAGGGATTGAGAGAACAGTAAGAGTTTATTTTAGCTTTTACTTTGTTGCGAAATTTTGTCATAGTATCTTACACGCATTTTCACATAGTGTAAGAATTTACCTCTTCAAATTTTTTCTCCTAAACCGAACAAACTAGCCACACATGCCTTGAGGTGTAATCTCGCTAGCTAGGCACCAAGCTCAAGGCGTATATATTTAGAGACCACCTCGAACTGCACATTGGTGTCTATTGTTCGCGGGTAGGAACTAGGGGGTGATGAAAATTGCTACGAAAGATGAAGGCACATGTTGTGTGGCTATGAGCGACCCCTATAGCAAACCGCGATTGTGATGGGTGATTATGATGCAAGCGGAGACGACATCGAACCGGTGGTGACGTGGGCATTACCCTTCGGGTAACCGACATTGCCCTATCCTTTACGATCTAACTGGAGGCCCATGAAGGTACTCGATGGCAAGGCGGACCACTAGGATGGCGCAACAGAAGATTCCTTGGCGGGCAAGACAAGGAAGGAGCCGAACAAGGAATGTTTAGAGATAGAACTACTGTAAACCTAGTCGTACTCGGTTAGATCTCTTGAGACCTGGCCTCCTATATAAAGGCCAGGAGAGGGGCTGCCGAGGGACACGATCAATCTTAGCAATCTTAGCCACCAGAAGTTTAGAGCTAGGTCGCCGCAGCACTTAGCCTCTCGACGAGATCTCAGCCGAACCCTTCGGCACCCCATTGTAACTCAATATTCTCATAATCAAGATCAAACAGGCAGGACGTAAAGGTTTTACCTCATCGAGGGCCCCGAACCTGGGTAAATCGCTCTCCCCGCTTGTCTGTGAACCGATGTCTCGTGTCAGCCTACATGATTCCATCAACCCTAAGCCCCAATCGGAGGGCATTGCCGAGGAGTACCCTCGATAATTGGCGCCGTCTGTGGGAACCATGTCAGCACAAGATCGGTCATCGGCAGATCCAGTCATGTCATCGGCAGCTTCAATGACACCATGATCGCCAAGTCTGGGAAGCCCGATTCGATTCGGCTCCTATGAATTCACCCCGCACAGCGACTCGTCTCGCTCGACCTTTTCTGATCTACAAGGAAACATGGAGATGACCTTCGGCAGCGTCCACTACAACATCAACTCGGAAGGAGTCCTTCGACTGCTGGAACCACTCGCCTCCAGATCGACAGGTCCAAGCACGTCATCATCAATCGACCTTTCGACTGGTCTGACGGACTCAACGAATTCGCCTGCGCCATCGACTCCTCGTTCGACGTCTTCCATGTCGGTTGGATCTGACAATCCCACATCTTTGGAGATGACCTCGTACTACTGCTTGAACTGCGATACCAGGCACGGGCTAGGATCAAGCGACACACCGTTCATCTGCAATGTCCAGTACTCATCGGGAGAGGACAGTGTCGACAGCATCGTCCAAGGTACCACCCGGAGAACGGCACACCACCAGGTTTATGCCGCCAATAACACGGGAAACACAAGGAACAGGGGAGACGGAGATCACACCCCTCTCAGCGTACGAGCAAGTTTTGGAAACAGCCGCAGTAACAACAACAGCGATTACACCATCGCAGAGGAGGAGTGGGCAGCAGCCAAGGCAGCCGTTCTTAACAACACACCGCTCCCCGCAGGAACCTCGGTTGGAACCCTCAACGCTTATCGCTCTATATTGGAGAAAAACCAGGAGCGCCTATTGAAAGAGCAAGCCACCCTCGAGAGACGCCTATCTGCTGCAGACCAATCTAGTGAACGACGGAGAGGCTCGCGAGGAAGCGCCTCTCGAAGCACTCAAGGGGCAGGCAAGCACCGATCAAGATTATCCGGACTCTCGAAGATGACGCCGGAGAAATAACGTCGAATCCGACCAAGTCTTTTATGACCACGGACACCGCGGGCATGCCACGACCAAAAACCGCCGCAGGAGCGACCGCCAATCTCGCAAAGATACCTCATCAATCAGCCGCCCGAAGGTTCTATGGCCCAAGCCCATCGAGGTGCCCTAGAAAGCCTCGCAATATTGGGAGACAACCCGGTCCCGCGGAAGGAAAAGACCACGTTACAGTGCCGCCGCTCAAAGCACCATGCGAGAGATGCTCGAGATGAAATCACCCAGAGCAGAATCGACAAAGCATGGCGACGACGCGCCGCTAGGGAGGAATATGACAGTGATTCTTCGGATGAGAGCCAGGAAAACGACGGCGAGTTAAGGGGGCCGATTGTTTAAGCTACAAAATCCGTGAGGCGATGCCACCCAGAAAGTTCAAACCTACCCCTACTGATGCCGCCAAATACGATGGACAGCAGGAGCCGAGGTCATGGATAGACGACTACTTGCAGACTGTGATTCTGCATAAAGGAAATCAGATAGCAGCAATGCAATGCTTGCAGCTTTACCTGAAGGATTCAGCACGAGCTTGGTTAAGAGGCCTCGCCGAAGGGTTCCATCAAATCATGGGACGACCTAGTAGACGCTTTCGTTGCCAATTTCCAAGCAACATACAAAAGGCCCGTCGGGATTGAGGAATTACGGCATTGCCAGCAAAAGCAGAAGGAATCGATGCACGCATACATCAGGAGATTCACCAAGCTCTTAAACGCTGCCGAAGATGTTTCTGTCGATAGAGCGATCGATGCCTTCAGCGATGGCATCAGACGTGAAAGCTACATAGAGGAACTCGGGCGCAAAAAACCAAAAACCATAACCAAGTTAATGGAAATCGCCAACAGCTGGGCTGATGGCGAGGACAACGTGTGAAAGCCGCGACAGCGCAGTGACAACGAAGACGACGACCAGCCGAAGCACGACTCGGGTGGACGAAGGGATCGCCTTAAGAAAAGGAAAAACTGCAGTTACGACGATAGTAACCTGGTAGCCGCAGGATACTCTGATCGGCAGGACGATCGGTATGACGACAGACGAGACGATTGGCAGGACGGCAATCGGGACAACTCTGGAAACCGTGGTAACTACAAACCACGACCACAGAGGACTCCCAAGCTACCCTTCGCCGAACAGATAAACGCTCCTTGCTACCTGCACTCGTACATCGACTCTAAGGACAACAAAACGAAGTCAAGCCACCTGCTCGTAGATTGTAGGCAGTTCATTGAAATGCAGGAACTCATCCAGCAGCAGCCGCAGCCACCACCACCACCCCCACCGCAGCACCAGGTCCAGCAGGCGCAGCCTCATCAACCCAATGAGGCGTTTCCACCACCACGTGGGCAGATGAGCATGATCCACAGAACGGGTGTCTCAAGAAGAGAAATGAAGAAGCTCACCTGGGAAATCAATCTGGCAGGAAGTATCATGGCAAACATCCCTGAGTATGTGATACGTCTCCGACGTATCGATAATTTCTTATGTTCTATGCCATATTATTGATGATACCTACATGTTTTATGCACACTTTATGTCATATTCGTGCATTTTCTGGAACTAACCTATTAACAAGATGCCGAAGTGCCGCTTCCTGTTTTCTCGTCGTTTTTGGTTTCGTAAATCCTAGTAACGAAATATTCTCGAATCGGACGAAATCAAGACCCAGTGTTCCTATTTTCACCGGAAGCATCCGGAACACCCGAGAGCCGCCGGAGGGGCCCTGTGGGCCCCAGATGATAGGGTGGCGCGGCCTGGGCCCTGGCCGCGCCAGCCTATGGTGCCGCCGCCTCTTCGACCCTCTGACGCTGCCCTTCCGCCTATTTAAAGCCTCCATCGAGAAAACCCTGATGCGAAGAACCACGATACGGAAAACCTTCCAGAGCCGCCGCCATCGCGAAGCCAAGATCTGGGGGACAGGAGTCTCTGTTCCGGCACCCCGCCGGAGCGGGGAAGTGCCCCCGGAAGGCTTCTCCATCGACACCGCTGCCATCTCCACCGCCATCTTCATCACCGCCGCTGCTCCCATGAGGAGGGAGTAGTTCTCCATCGAGGCTCGGGGCTGTACCGGTAGCTATGTGGTTCATCTCTCTCCTATGTGCTTCAATACAATAATCTCATGAGCTGCCTTACATGATTGAGATTCATATGATGATGCTTGTAATCTAGATGTCATTGTGCTAGTCAAGTGAGTTTTACTTATGTGATCTCCGGAGACTCCTTGTCCCACATGTGTAAAGGTGACAAGTGTGTGCACCGTGTGGGTCTCTTAGGCTATATTTCACGTAATACTTACTCACTGTTATGAATAGCGTAGTGAAGTGCTTATTTATATCTCTTTATGATTGCAATGTGTTTTGTATCACAATTTATCTATGTGCTACTCTAGTGATGTTATTAAAGTAGTTTATTCCTCCTGCACGGTGTAATGGTGACAGTGTGTGCATCCGTGTTAGTACTTGGCATATGCTATGATCACGATCTCTTGTAGATTGTGGAGTTAATTATCATTATGATAGTATTGATATGATCTATTCCTCCTACATAGTGTGAAGGTGACAGTGTGCATGTTGTGTTAGTACTTGGTTTAGTCGTGTCGATCTTTCTTGCTCTCTAAGGTTATTTAAATATGAACATTGAATTGTGGAGCTTGTTAACTCCGGCATTGAGGATTCGTGTAATCCTACGCAATGTGTTCATCATCCAACAAGAGTGTAGAGTATGCATTTATCTATTCTGTTATGTGATCAATGTTGAGAGTGTCCACTAGTGAAAGTCTATTCCCTAGGCCTTGTTCCTAAATATCGCTATCGCCGCTTGTTTATCGTTTTATCGCGTTACTACCGCTGCGTTACTACCGCTTGTTTACCGTCCCGGGCAAAGCACTTTTCCGGTGCCGTTGCTACTACTTATTCATACCACCTGTATTTCACTATCTCTTCGCCGAACTAGTACACCTACTAGGTGTGTTGAGGACACAAGAGACTTCTTGCTTTGTGGTTGCAGGGTTGCATGAGAGGGATATTTTTGACCTATTCCTCCCTGAGATCGATAAACCTTGGGTGATCCACTTAAGGGAAACTTGCTACTGTTCTACAAACCTCTGCTCTTGGAGGCCCAACACTGTCTACAAGAATAGAAGCACCCGTAGACATCAAGCACTTTTCTGGCGCCGTTGCCGGGAGGAAAGGTAAAAAGGCACTCATACTCCGGTTCCAGGTAACAGTACTTTTCTGGCTCCATTGTGTTTGTGCTCGAAGCTATTTCCTTTAGATCCTGCAATTGCATCTTTTTGTTTCTTGTTTACACTAGTTTGGCATAATGGACAACAATGAGCTTCTTATTCTATTTCCTGATTTAAAACATGGATTGTTTGATGCGAAAATTAAAAAACCTATGAAATATTATTTGCATGCTGGTAGTAATATTAGTATGAACGCTTTTAACACCATTGTTGATAATAATGTAGAAAGTTCTAAGCTTGGGGAAGCTGGTTTTCATGATCTTTTTAGTCCCCCAAGCATTGAGGAGAAAATTTTCTTTGATGATACTTTGCCTCCTATTTATGATGATTATAATAGTGGTCTTTTGGTACAACCTACTATGGAGAGCAAATTTTATTGTGATTATACTATGCCTCCTACACTTGAAGAGAATAATAATGATAGCTACTTTGTTGAATTTGCTCCCACTACAACTAATAAAATTGACTATGCCTATGTGGAGAGTAATTATTTTATGCATGAGACTCATGATAAGAATGATTTATGTGATAGTTATATTGTTGAGTTTGCTCATGATGCTACTGAAAGTTATTATGAGAGAGGAAAATATGGTTGTAGAAATTTTCATGTTACTAAAATGCCTCTCTATGTGCTGAAATTTTTGAAGCTACACTTGCTTTATCTTCCTATGCTTGTTACTTTGCTCTTCATGAACTTGTTTATTTACAATATTCCTATGCATAGGAAGCATGTTAGACTTAAATGTGTTTTGAATTTGCCTCTTGATGCTCTCTTTTGCTTCAAATACTATTTCTTGCGAGTGCATCATTAAAACTCGCCGAGCCCATCTTAACGGCTATAAAGAAAGAACTTCTTGGGAGATAACCCATGTGTTATTTTGCTACAGTACTTTGTTTTATATTTGTGTCTTGGAAGTTGTTTACTACTGTAGCAACCTCTCCTTATCTTAGTTTTGTGTTTTGTTGCGCCAAGTAAAGTCGTTGATAGAAAGGTTGATACTAGATTTGGATTACTGCGCAGTTCCAGATTTCTTTGCTGTCACGAATCTGAGTCTACCTCCCTGTAGGTAGCTCAGAAAATTAAGCCAATTTACGTGCATGATCCTCAGATATGTACGCAACTTTCATTCAATTTGAGCATTTTCATTTGAGCAAGTCTGGTGGCCTAATAAAATCCATCTTTACGGACTCGTTCTGTTTTTGACAGATTCTGTCTTTTATTTCGCATTGCCTCTTTTGCTATGTTGGATGAATTTCATTGATCCATTAATGTCCAAGTAGCTTTATGCAATGTCCAGAAGTGTTAAGAATGATTGTGTCACCTCTGAACATGTGAATTTTTATTATGCACTAACCATCTAATGAGTTGTTTCGAGTTTGGTGTGGAGGAAGTTTTCAAGGATCAAGAGAGGAGTATGATGCAATACGATCAAGGAGAGTGAAAGCTCTAAGCTTGGGGATGCCCCGTGGTTCACCCCTGCATATTCTAAGAAGACTCAAGCGTTTAAGCTTGGGGATGCCCAAGGCATCCCCTTCTTCATCGACAACATTATCAAAGTTCCTCCCCCGAAACTATATTTTTATTCCGTCACATCTTATGCACTTTGCTTGGAGCGTCGGTTTGTTTTTGTTTTGTTTGAATAAAATGGATCCTAGCATTCACTTTGTGGGAGAGAGACACGCTCCGCTGTAGCATATGGACAAGTATGTCCTTAGGCTCTACTCATAGTATTCATGGCGAAGTTTCTTCTTCGTTAAATTGTTATATGGTTGGAATTGGAAAATGCTACATGTAGTAACTCTAAAATGTCTTGGATAATTTGATACTTGGCAACTGTAGTGCTCATGTTTAAGCTCTTGCATCATATACTTTGCACCTATTTAGTGAAGAAATACATAGAGCTTGTTAAAATTTGGTTTGCATGAGTGGTTTCTCTAGAGTCTAGATATTTTCTAGTGAGGTGTTTGAACAACAGGGAAGACAATGTATAGTATTATAATACTTGTAATATGTCTTTTATGTAAGTTTTGATGTACTAGTTTATGCTTGTGTTTGCTTCAAACAACCTTGCTAGCCTAAGCCTTGTATCGAGAGGGAGTACTTCTCTTGCATCCAAAATCCTTGAGCCCACCACTATGCCATTTGTGCCCACCATACCTACCTACTACATGGTATTTATCCGCCATTCCAAAGTAAATTGCTTGAGTGCTACCTTTAAAATTCCATCATTCACCTTTGCAATATATAGCTCATGGGACAAATAGCTTAAAAACTATTGTGGTATTGAATATGTACTTATGCACTTTATCTCTTATTAAGTTGCTTGTTGTGCGATAACCATGTTTCTGGGGACGCCATCAACTATTCTTTGTTGAATATCATGTGAGTTGCTATGCATGTCCGTCTTGTCTCGAAGTAAGAGAGATCTACCACCTTTATGGTTGGAGCATGCATATTGTTAGAGAAGAACATTGGGCCGCTAACTAAAGCCATGAATCATGGTGGAAGTTTCAGTTTTGGACATATATCCTCAATCTCATATGAGAATAATAATTGTTGCCACATGCTTATGCATTAAAGAGGAGTCCATTATCTCGTTGTCCATGTTGTCCCGGTATGGATGTCTAAGTTGAGAATAATCAAAAGCGAGAAATCCAAAATGCGAGCTTTCTCCTTAGACCTTTGTACGAGCGGCATGGAGGTACCCCATTGTGACACTTGGTTAAAACATGTGCATTGCAAAGATCCGGTAGTCCAAGCTAATTAGGACAAGGTGCGGGCACTATTAGTATACTATGCATGAGACTTGCAACTTGTAAGATATAACTTTCATAACTCATATGCTTTATTACTACCGTTGACAAAATTGTTTCATGTTTTCAAAATAAAAGCTCTAGCACAAATATAGCAATCGATGCTTTCCTCTTTGAAGGACCATTCTCTTTACTTTTATGTTGAGTCAGCTCACCTATCTCTCTCCACCTCAAGAAGCAAACACTTGTGTGAACTCGTGCATTGATTCCTACATACTTGCATATTGCACTTGTTATATTACTCTATGTTGACAATATCCATGAGATATACATGTTACAAGTTGAAAGCAACCGCTGAAACTTAATCTTCCTTTGTGTTGCTTCAATACCTTTACTTTGATTTATTGCTTTATGAGTTAACTCTTATGCAAGACTTATTGATGATTGTCTTTAAGTACTATTCATGAAAAGTCTTTGCTTTATGATTCATTTGTTTACTCATGTCATTACCATTGTTTTGATCGCTGCATCCACTACATATGTTTACAAATAGTATGATCAAGGTTATGATGGCATATCACTTCGTAAATTATCTTTGTTATCGCTTTACTCGCTCGGGACGAGCGTAACTAAGCTTGGGGATGCTTGATACGTCTCCGACGTATCGATAATTTCTTATGTTCTATGCCATATTATTGATGATACCTACATGTTTTATGCACACTTTATGTCATATTCGTGCATTTTCCGGAACTAACCTATTAACAAGATGCCGAAGTGCCGCTCTCGTTTTCTCGCTGTTTTTGGTTTCGAAATTCTAGTAACGAAATATTCTCGAATCGGACGAAATCAAGACCCGTGTTCCTATTTTCACCGGAAGCATCCGAACACCCGAGAGCCGCCGGAGGGGGCCCCGTGGGCCCCGCATGATAGGGTGGCGCGGCTCGGGCCCCGGCCGCGCCGCCCTATGGTGCCGCTGCCTCTTCGACCCTCCGACGCTGCCCTTCCGCCTATTTAAAGCCTCCGTCGAGAAAACCCCGATGCGAAGAACCACGATACGGAAAACCTTCCGCAGCCGCCGCCATCGCGAAGCCAAGATCCGGGGGACAGGAGTCTCTCGTTCCGGCACCCCGCCGGAGCGGGGAAGTGCCCCCGAAGACTTCTCCATCGACACCGCTGCCATCTCCACCGCCATCTTCATCACCGCCGTCGCTCCCATGAGGAGGGAGTAGTTCTCCATCGAGGCTCGGGGCTGTACCGGTAGCTATGTGGTTCATCTCTCTCCTATGTGCTTCAATACAATAATCTCATGAGCTGCCTTACATGATTGAGATTCATATGATGATGCTTGTAATCTAGATGTCATTGTGCTAGTCAAGTGAGTTTTACTTATGTGATCTCCGGAGACTCCTTGTCCCACATGTGTAAAGGTGACAAAGTGTGTGCACCGTGTGGGTCTCTTAGGCTATATTTCACAGTAATACTTACTCACCGTTATGAATAGCGTAGTGAAGTGCTTATTTATATCTCTTTATGATTGCAATGTGTTTTGTATCACAATTTATCTATGTGCTACTCTAGTGATGTTATTAAAGTAGTTTATTCCTCCCGCACTGTGTAATGGTGACAAGTGTGTGCATCCGTGTTAGTACTTGGCATATGCTATGATCACGATCTCTTGTAGATTGTGGAGTTAATTATCATTATGATAGTATTGATGTGATCTATTCCTCCTACATAGTGTGAAGGTGACAAAGGTGCATGCTGTGTTAGTACTTGGTTTAGTCGTGTCGATCTTTCTTGCTCTCTAAGGTTATTTAAATATGAACATTGAATTGTGGAGCTTGTTAACTCCGGCATTGAGGATTCGTGTAATCCTACGCAATGTGTTCATCATCCAACAAGAGTGTAGAGTATGCATTTATCTATTATGTTATGTGATCAATGTTGAGAGTGTCCACTAGTGAAAGTCTATTCCCTAGGCCTTGTTCCTAAATACTGCTATCGCTGCTTGTTTACTCGTTTTATCGCGTTACTACCGCTGCGTTACTACCGCTGCGTTACTACCGCTTGTTTACTCGTCCCGGGCAAAGCACTTTTCCGGTGCCGTTGCTACTACTTATTCATACCACCTCGTATTTCACTATCTCTTCGCCGAACTAGTACACCTACTAGGTGTGTTGGGGACACAAGAGACTTCTTGCTTTGTGGTTGCAGTGGTTGCATGAGAGGGATATCTTTGACCTCTTCCTCCCCGAGATCGATAAACCTTGGGTGATCCACTTAAGGGAAACTTGTCAGCTGTTCTACAAACCTCTGCTCTTGGAGGCCCAACACTGTCTACAAGAATAGAAGCACCCGTAGACATCAAGTATGTCGAGTGGTCGTCTCGTAACATTACGTTCAGCCGAGCGAGATCACCCGATGACCATACCAAAACCGGGACACGCTGCCTTAGTAGTCGAGGCGCAAATAGGGGGGTTCAAGATGAGTAAAGTCTTCATGGATGGTGGAAGCGGACTAAACCTGGTATTCGTCGACACAATCAAAAGTATGGGGATCACCATGAAAATGCTAGAGGATTCCGACACCTGTTTCCACGGGATTCTCCCCACTTCGCCGGCGTACTCTCTTGGCAAAGTTTACCTAAACGTCGTCTTCGGCAAACCCGACAACTTCAGGAAGGAAAAGATCGAGTTTGAAGTCGTGAATTGGGAATCACAGTACCACGCTATACTCGGAAGACCAGCTTATGCCAAGTTCATGGCTGTACCGCACTACGCATACCTCAAGCTGAAAATGCCTGGGAGCAATGGGACAAACATCACAGTCTATGGAAGTTTTTCACGCTCAGACAACTGTGATTGCGACTTTCAGAGGATTGTTGCAAAGTTCGGGTTCAAACAGGAAGTCACCGATCTCCGTTCCAAGTCATCGCCATGCGATAATAAGGAAGAAAAACACGACAGGGAAACGAAGAAGAAGCCAGCCGACCTTGCCCCAGAAGTTTCGGCAGTAAAAGCTTCGGCAGCTGATGGCACAACAGTCATAGGAGAAAGCAAGACACTGGCAATCACCGTCGAGATCCCTAGTGAAACCAAGGACGCTTCGAAAACCACTAACGTGGTGGACAAGCCGAAGGATAAGAAGAACCCTTTCCTTGCTTAAAGTAGATGAATAGCGTTTAGTTTTTCCTTTATTTTCAACAGGGCCCCCCTTTTTTCGCCCTTTAGTCCCGTGCTTACTTTATTAATGAGAACTTAATGATAAGCATTGCAGTAATTAGGAGCATCTAATCCGCATCATCGTAAACCTTGCTTACACCCCTCGGTGAACGATGGTGCAACGTAGTTGATACGTCCATTTTGCATCACTATT
>NC_061509.1:163004226-163078649 GCF_022539505.1 Lolium rigidum | reverse complement strand
ATTGTTGCAAACAACAGACAATTGCATTAAGTATGGTGCGTAATGTAATCAATAACTACATCCTCGGACATAGCATCAATGTTTTATCCCTAGTGGCAACATAGCACATCCACAACCTTAGAACTTTCTCGTCACCGTCCCGCATTTAATGGAGGCATGAACCCACGATCGAGCATAAATACTCCCTCTTGGAGTTAAGAGCAAAAACTTGGCCGGAGCCTCTACTAATAACAGAGAGCATGCAAGATCATAAACAACACATAGTTAATAGATTGATAATCAACATAACATAGTATTCTCATCCATCGGATCCGGACAAACACAACATATAGCATTACAGCATAGATGATCTTGATCATGTTAGGCAGCTCACAAGATCCGACAATGAAGCACATGAGGAGAAGACGACCATCTAGCTACTGCTATGGACCCATAGTCCAGGGGTGAACTAATCACTCATCACTCCGGAGGCGACCAAGGCGGTGAAGAATCCTCCGGGAGATGATTCCCCTCTCCGGCAGGGTGCCGGAGGCGATCTCCTGAATCCCCCGAGATGGAATTGGTGGCGGCGGCGTCTCTGGAAGGTTTTCCGTATCGTGCCTCTCGCATCGGGGGTTTCGCGACGAAGACTATAAGTAGGCGGAAGGGCAGGTCAAGAGGCGACGCGAGGGGCCCACACAACAGGCCGCGCGGCCAGGAGGTGGGCCGCGCCGCCCTGGCGTGTCGCCGCCTCGTCGCCTCAATTCGTTTCCCTTTCGGTCTTCTGGAAGCTTCGTGGCAAAATAGGCCCCTAGGCGCTGATTTCGTCCAATTCCGAAAATATTTCCTTACTAGGATTTCTGAAACCAAAAACAGCAGAAACAACGAATCTGGCTCTTCGGCATCTCGTTAATAGGTTAGTGCCGGAAAATGCATAAATACGACATAAAGTATGCATAAAACATGTAGATATCATCAATAATGTGGCATGAAACATAAGAAATTATCGATACGTCGGAGACGTATCAGCAGTCATAGGAGAAAGCAAGACACTGGCAATCGCCGTCGAGACCCCTAGTGAAATCAACGACGCTTCGAAAACCGCTAACGTGGTGGACAAGCCGGAAGATAAGAAGAACCCTTTCCTTGCTTAAAGTAGATGAACAACGTTCAGTTTTTCCTTTATTTTCAATAGGGCCCTCCTTTTTTCGCGTCCCGTGCTTACTTTATTAATAAGAACTTAAGTTTTGATTCCTTGATAAGCATTGCAGTAATTCGGAGCATCTAATCCGCATCATCGTAAACCTTGCTTACGCCCCTTGGCGAACGACGGGGCAACGTAGTACTGCCGCAAAAGATCGTGCTCCGAAAAGCTCTCTACGAGTGCTAAAGGATGCAAAAACAAACAAGGACGATGACCTTTCCCTCTGCTATGAGATGCCTCTACGAGCGCCGTAAATAGCAAGAGTCTGGAAATATATATAAAACAACCCACGTTCGATATTTTACTTATGGAAATATCAAAGAACAACGGGCTCATCAGCAGAATTAGTGCTTCCGATACGTTCGGGAGCTGCTGTCAGAACATACATCGGTTGAAAGCAAAGTTGCACATACAACGGGTTTAGCAAGACCTTCAACACGAGCTGATCACTCAAAAAATTTGCTGACCAATGAATACACATACGCTTAAGCGGGCAATTAAGATTTGCTCCTTCAAAATTTGCCAACGGCATTGACATGGTAAAAGTACATATATATGTACCTACCGAAAAATAAGTTTTCGTTACACAATCCAAACGATCGGATGAAGTAGCCAAATTACCTATTTACAATAAGAACTTAACCCTGAATTACTCTTGCGGAGTTTCTCTTTCTTCAGGTATCTTCGAATCCTTTTCAAGCTTGTCGACAATTATATTGGTGGGCAACACTACCTTCGGGTACAGCGTCTCCAAATCACCAACCGCGTTGGCGATAGTCAGCAGATTTGCCGAAGGATAACGTGCAAGGACGAGGGCAAGTGTAAATCTGGCCCCTACAAAAACCTGAGCTCGCACCAAGTCTCGAATTTTCTTGGTATTCCCAAATTCAGACATCAGAGTCAACAACGTAGGAGGGACCGCGTTCAAAGGGAACATCGTCCTCCAAATTACCCTCAGGGCTTTGTAGCACTTGTCGAAGAAATGGTGGACCTGCTGGACCCGATCCTGGAATTGTGCGACAGCCGAAGCTTTCGAGTGCTCCCTCCAGAAAATTTCCTCGGCTGATGACAGTTGAGTCAATGCGTTCACGCGTTCATGAATCCGCTTGTTCTCTTCAGCACGGTTCAGAGCTATGACTAGCAAAGGAATCAACGAAAGATCAGGCAATGCGTTTTTGACAAAGAATAATGAGCACAAGGACCTGGGAACTTACAGTTCAAACTTTCAGTGGCCTTATGCAGTTCAGTAAGAGCATAGCGCTCTACGTCGGCTGCAATCTCGCCCTTCTTCTTGATAATGGCAGCCAAAGCATAGGTATTGCGCAGATCCTTTTCCATCTGCGCAATCCGATCCTTCATACGTTGGATTCGATCACCTTCAGAAAGAGCACCCGAAGAATCATCGACAAACGCAGGCACTGGGAAAACCTGCAAAAAACAGCGTCAAAGGCATGACAGATCGCATCGCTTCAGCATCAGAAGTAACTCCCATCGGGAGAATGCAAGTATAAATGTCATAACAAGGGTGCACTAGCAACATTGCTAGCACGGAATTTATTACAATCACATTGTTTCACATCAATTCAAAGAGAAGTTTGCTACAAAAATCAAGGGGCTTGAGTCTGGGTCGATAAACTTGGGCCAGTCGATGTCTTCTTTGATGAAACCAGCTCAAGGAGTTGACGTGCGCACTTAAGAGCTGACATTTTGAAGGTTCTTAAATCAATGAATTGCCCATCTTGATCTTTCGGCAGCTCCCTAGACATCTCATAAATATCGGCCTTGAAGCCATGACCCATCATAAGTTGGAAGGTTAGGAGGGCACCATAGGTACGCGAAGTACGTTTGAATGCCTCGATAACCTCCTTGGTATCAACTGCGAAGGCATCGATCAGCTGCCCCAGAGTCTTGTCTTGACTGATCTTGGGGAAGATCATTGAGTTCATTCGCGCCATGGCACCTTTACCCTTATCAAGGAGCTCCCGTGTAAGCTGGTGTGCAGCAAGAGTCATTGACACACTGTTTGCCGGAGAGTTGTTTGGAATTTTATCCAAGGCATCGGCAGGGATGTCAGTGGCCTCTGCAAAGGGAATGAAATGGGAAAGTTTACTATCAAAGGATCGAATTTGCAAAGTGATAATCGACAGGGAAGCATAAAAAGAATTACCAAGCAAAGCCAAGGAAGACTGGCGAAGAAGTTCATCTTTTTCGGTCGCTCGAGCTTCGGAGACCAGCCTAGACGCTTCCTCTTCCTTCAGCTTTTCCTTCAGCCTGCTGAGTTCCTCCTTCAGGGAGTCGACCTCTTGGCGAGCTGCGGCGGCTATTTTGATTGCACCTTCCAACTTCGAGGAAGAAGATGTAACTTCCTTCTGCAGGCGAACCTTGTCTGCTTCCAGGGAAGTAAATTGGGAGGCGAAGGCTTCCAAAGAAGATATAACGCCCCGCAGATCCTTTAAGGAAAGGGGAAAACAGATGTTCGACGAAGAATCATTAATCAAGGCACATTCAGGGAAATTCGCGTTGCGATCAAGAAAGACTTACAGGTTTCCCTGAAGGAGGGGTCGTGGCGGCAACAGTCGAAGGAATATCCTTCCCCCTAGAAAGGGAGGAAGCAGTCGATACCTGGGCCGCGGGGGCTGCAGTAGGAGCCGAAGCTTCGGAAGCTGCGACATCCGGCAGAGCGGCGCCAGATTTGGCTTTCTTAGACGGAGGCTCGATGAAACCTTCGTCACTACAAAAGGGAATGGTTGGCAGGAATTATGAAAAAAAAATGCGAATGATAAAGGCAAAATACGGATTCTAGGAAAAAGGCTCTTACAGGTCAAAGAGATCATCCTCGTCGGCAAAGCCGCCGGTTGATATCTTCGCGGGTGAAGCTCTGGCCTCCTCCACTGCTGCATTAACAAAGGTATCATGATCAGCGTCGTCATCACGCACTGATCCCGCTGTGTCGCAAGTATCATTGGCTGGGAGAGGAAGATCGGTGTAGATAGCCTCAGAATCTATCAGGTCATCGTGTTCGCTCTTCGAGCTCGTATACTCGGCAGTATGAAAATCAACAGGGGCTGAGGAACCTCTTCCCTCGGAAGTGTCGTTTGGTAAATCATGCAAGTTTTCAGAAACTATGGGGATCTGTCGAAGAAAAAAGTAAATAAGAACAATAGTAATTGTGTCGACAAAGTGGAACAGGGGAATAAGAGTATGAGAAGGAAAATTTACCTCTATCAGCGGATGATCGGCATCGAGAGGAGAATAAGAAGATATCAACGGGATCGAGTCTTCCTGACTAAAGAGAGTGAGGCGATGAACTTCATCAAGCAGCTCCTTTTCCGATAGTTCAACGATGTTTATCCTGGTTTCATCCCTTGGACTCGAATACAACCACATCGGACGAACCCTAGCCATGACTGGCTGGACTCGACGTTTCAAGAACACCGCGGCCACCTCTGTGCCGATCATGGTTTGGCCATCGGCTTCTTTGATCCGAAGGAATTTGGCAAATAACTCATCGGCTACTGTCCTTTCATCGGGAGAGAGGATGTTCTTCCAAGAATGCTTAGGCTTGGCTTCAAGGGCGTCGGCAAAGCAAGGAAGCTGGGACTCGGTTGTTGAGGAATCCTTAACATAAAACCATTTCAGTCTCCATCCTTGCACGGATTCTCTCATTGGGAAGCTGAAATAGTTGACTTCTGAACGGACAACAAACCCCACTCCCCCAATGACAAAGGGTCCATTGCTACTACTGTATCTCTTTACGAAGAAAATTTTCTTCCACAACCCAAAGTGAGGCTCGATGCCCAAGAACGCTTCGCAAAGGGTGCTGAACACAACAACGTGGAGGATTGAGTTAGGGGTGAGTTGCCACAGTTGGATTTCGTAAATCCGCAGAAGATGATGAAGGAACTCGTGACCAGGAAGCGAGAGACCCCGATACAAGAACGACAAGAACATCACGGTAAAACCAGCAGGAGGATTGGCCGAGAAATCGCACCTGGGAGAATCACATTCCCCTCATCGGAGGAGATTAGCCCAAGGCTTCGGGCCCTCTTCTCATCACGCTTTGTGATGGAGGACGCTAGCCAGTCTCCGGGTTTGGCTGCGGCTACCAAGCTTGGCGGCGCTGGCGGCGCCGGAGCTGGGGGAGGAGCCTCTGGCGTGCTTCTCTTCGGAAGACTCGAGGAGGCCTTGGCGGCGGCGCCACCGCTCGTGGAGCTGACGGCGGCAGCGAGGTTCTTCTTCTTCACCATCGCAAGATCTGAAGAAGATCTAAAAACGGTGGTGGCGGTGCAGCGGCTACGAAAGAGAAAGGTAGAAGAAGAACAGGAGGATGCTACGATGAATATGAGAGAATGCTAAGGATTTTATCTTGAGAGATTTTAAGTAGGGGAGAACTTGAGGATTGCGTGGGCACGTGTCGTTGCTGCCAGTTCATTAAGAGGACCCTTTCTCCATCGTTGATCGCGGAAATCGAGGAGGCGCCTTGGTAACCGTACGAGAAAGGCGGATATTACTTAAAAACAGAGCCAGGCAGAGGTAAGATCGGACCAGCGGGTCACGTCTTGTCAGTCAAAATCAAAGTCTCAATAACATCAACAGTGACGTCGTGAAGAACGCTCGAAGCATTCCAAGAAATGTAAAAGGTATCGGATGGTGAACTTGAATCTATGTACGGATTGCGAGCATCCGCACCTAGACTCGGGGGCTACTCCCATCGGGAGTTGAGACGTCTCCGACGTATCGATAATTTCTTATGTTCTATGCCATATTATTGATGATACCTACATGTTTCATGCACACTTTATGTCATATTCGTGCATTTTCTGGAACTAACCTATTAACAAGATGCCGAAGTGCCAGTTCCTCGTTTTCTGCTGTTTTTGGTTTCAGAAATCCTAGTAACGAAATATTCTCGGAATTGGACGAAACGAAGACCCGGGGCCTATTTTGCCACGAACCTTCCGGAAGACCGAAGAGCATACGAAGTGGGGCCACGAGGTGGCCGGACCACATGGCGGCGCGGCCAAGGGGGGCCCGCGCCGCCCGTGGTGTGGGCCCCTCGTCGAGCCCCCGACTCTGCCCTTCCGCCTACTTAAAGCCTCCGTCGCGAAACCCCGAGGCGAAAAACCACGATACGGAAAACCTTACTGAGACGCCGCCGCCGCCGATCCCATCTCGGGGGATTCTGGAGATCTCCTCCCGCACCCTGCCGGAGAGGGGATTCATCTCCCGGAGGACTCTACACCGCCATGGTCGCCTCCGGAGTGATGAGTGAGTAGTTCACCCCTGGACTATGGGTCCATAGCAGTAGCTAGATGGTTGTCTTCTCCTCATTGTGCTTCATTGTTGGATCTTGTGAGCTGCCTAACATGATCAAGATCATCTATCCGTAATACTCTATGTTGTGTTTGTCGAATACCATGTCATGTTAATTATCAAGTTATTACATATGTGTTGTTTATGATCTTGCATGCTCTCCGTTACTAGTAGAGGCTCTGCCAAGTTTTTGCTTTTAACTCCAAGAGGGAGTATTTATGCTCGATAGTGGGTTCATGCCCGCATTGACACCGGGACAAGTGACGAGAAAGTTCTAAGGTTGTGTTGTGTTGTTGCCACTAGGGATAAAACATTGGCGCTATGTCCGAGGATGTAGTTGTTGATTACATTACGCACCATACTTAATGCAATTGTCTGTTGCTTTGCAACTTAATACTGGAGGGGGTTCGAACGATAACCTGAAGGTGGACTTTTTAGGCATATATGCAGTTGGATGGCGGTCTATGTACTTTGTCGTAATGCCCAATTCAATCTCACTATACTTATCATGTCATGTATGTGCATTGTTATGCCCTCTCTATTTGTCAATTGCCCGACTGTAATTTGTTCACCCAACATGCTTTTATCTTATGGGAGAGACACCTCTAGTGAACTGTGGACCCCGGTCCATTCTTTAATACTCGAAATACAAATCTGCTGCAATACTTGTTTTTACTGTTTTCTCTCGCAAACAATCATCTTCCACACAATACGGTTAATCCTTTGTTACAGCAAGCCGGTGAGATTGACAACCTCACTGTTTCGTTGGGGCAAAGTACTTTGGTTGTGTTGTGCAGGTTCCACGTTGGCGCCGGAATCCCTGGTGTTGCGCCGCACTACATCCCGCCGCCATCAACCTTCAACGTGCTTCTTGGCTCCTCCTGGTTCGATAAACCTTGGTTTCTTTCTGAGGGAAAACTTGCTGCTGTGCGCATCATACCTTCCTCTTGGGGTTGCCCAACGAACGTGTGAAATACACGCCATCAAGCTCTTTTTCTGGCGCCGTTGCCGGGGAGATCAAGACACGCTGCAAGAGGAGTCTCCACTTCTCAATCTCTTTACTTTGTTTTTGTCTTACTTTATTTTATTTACTACTTTGTTTGCTGCACTAAATCAAAATACAAAAAAATTTGTTGCTAGTTTTACTTTATTCGCTATCTTGTTTGCTATATCAAAAACACAAAAAAAATTAGTTACTTGTTTTACTTTACTTAATATCATGCATGTTTTTATTTCACTAGTTAAGCATAATGGAAAACAACAAAAATATGAGAGATCTTTATGAACTTTATCTTGAATTAGGACATGATGTGTTTGAAGAGAGAATTAAAAAACCCATGGAACTTTATATGCATGCTAATAGGAATGTTATTACTATGGATGCTTTGAACACCATTGTTGCTAATGCTATGGAAAATTCTAAGCTTGGGGAAGCTGGCTCGATGAGCATGATCTTTTTAGTCCCCCAAGCATTGAGGAGAAAATTTTCTTTTATGATTACAATATGCCTCCTATATATGATGATAGCCACTTTGTTGAATTTGCTCCCACTACAACTAATAAAATTGATTATGCTTACGTGGAGAGTAATAATTTTATGCATGAGACTCATGATAAGAATGCTTTATGTGATAGTTACATTGTTGAGTTTGCTCATGATGCTACTGAAAATTATTATGAGAGAGGAAAATATGGTTGTAGAAATTTTCATGTTACTAAAACACCTCTCTATGTGCTGAAATTTTTGAAGCTACACTTGTTTTATCTTCCTATGCTTGTTACTTTGCTCTTCATGAACTTGTTTATTTACAAGATTCCTATGCATAGGAAGCATTTTAGACTTAAATGTGTTTTGAATTTGCCTCTTGATGCTCTCTTTTTCTTCAAATACTATTTCTTGCGAGTGCATCATTAAAACTGCTGAGCCCATCCTAATGGCTATAAAGAAAGAACTTCTTGGGAGATAACCCATGTGTTATTTTGCTACAGTACTTGGTTTTTATTTTGTGTCTTGGAAGTTGTTTACTACTGTAGCAACCTCTCCTTATCTTAGTTTTATGTTTTGTTGTGCAAAGTAAAGTCTTTGATAGTAAAGTAAATACTAGATTTGGATTACTGCGCAGTTCCAGATTTCTTTGCTGTCACGAATCTGGGTCTATCTCCCTGTAGGTAGCTCAGAAAATTAAGCCAATTTACGAGCATGATCCTCAGATATGTACGCAACTTTCATTCAATTTTAGCATTTTCGTTTGAGCAAGTCTGGTGACCTAATAAAATCCATCTCTACGGACTGTTCTGTTTTGACAGATTCTGTCTTTTATTTCGCATTGCCTCTTTTGCTATGTTGGATGAATTTCTTTGATCCATTAATGTCCGAGTAGCTTTATGCAATGTCCAGAAGTGTTAAGAATGATTGTGTCACCTCTGAACATGTGAATTTTTATTATGCACTAACCCTCTAATGAGTTGTTTCGAGTTTGGTGTGGAGGAAGTTTTCAAGGATCAAGAGAGGAGTATGATGCAATATGATTAAGGAGAGTGAAAGCTCTAAGCTTGGGGATGCCCGGTGGTTCACCCCTGCATATTCTAAGAAGACTCAAGCGTCTAAGCTTGGGGATGCCCAAGGCATCCCCTTCTTCATCGACAACATTATCAGGTTCCTCCCCGAAACTATATTTTTATTCCGTCACATTTTATGCACTTTGCTTGGAGCGTCGGTTTGTTTTTGTTTTTTGTTTTGTTTGAATAAAATGGATCCTAGCATTCACTTTATGGGAGAGAGACACGCTCCGCTGTAGCATATGGACAAGTATGTCCTTAGGCTCTACTCATAGTATTCATGTCGAAGTTTCTTCTTCGTTAAATTGTTATATGGTTGGAATTGGAAAATGCTACATGTAGTAACTCTAAAATGTCTTGGACAATTTGATACTTGGCAATTGTTGTGCTCATGTTTAAGCTCTTGCATCATATACTTTGCACCCATTAATGAAGAAATACTTAGAGCTTGCTAATTTGGTTTGCATATTTGGTTTCTCTAGAGTCTAGATAATATCTAGTATTGAGTTTTGAACAACAAGGAAGACGGTATGGAGTCTTATAATATTTACAATATGTCTTTTATGTGAGTTTTGCTGTACCGTTCATCCTTGTGTTTGTTTCAAATAACCTTGCTAGCCTAAACCTTGTATCGAGAGGGAATACTTCTCATGCATCCAAAATACTTGAGCCAACCACTATGCCATTTGTGTCCACCATACCTACCTACTACATGGTATTTCTCCGCCATTCCAAAGTAAATTGCTTGAGTGCTACCTTTAAAATTCCATCATTCACCTTTGCAATATATAGCTCATGGGACAAATAGCTTAAAAACTATTGTGGTATTGAATATGTACTTATGCACTTTATCTCTTATTAAGTTGCTTATTGTGCGATAACCATGCTTCAGGGACGCCATCAACTATTCCTTGTTGAATATCATGTGAGTTGCTATGCATGTCCGTCTTGTCTGAAGTAAGAGAGATCTACCACCTTTATGGTTGGAGCATGCATATTGTTAGAGAAGAACATTGGGCCGCTAACTAAAGCCATGAATCATGGTAGAAGTTTCAGTTTTGGACATATATCCTCAACCTCATATGAGAATAATAATTGTTGCCACATGCTTATGCATTAAAGAGGAGTCCATTATCTGTTGTCCATGTTGTCCCGGTATGGATGTCTAAGTTGAGAATAATCAAAAGCGAGAAATCCAAAATGCGAGCTTTCTCCTTAGACCTTTGTACGGGCGGCATGGAGGTACCCCATTGTGACACTTGGTTAAAACATGTGCATTGCAAAGATCCGGTAGTCCAAGCTAATTAGGACAAGGTGCGGGCACTATTAGTATACTATGCATGAGACTTGCAACTTGTAAGATATAATTTTCATAACTCATATGCTTTATTACTACCGTTGACAAAATTGTTTCATGTTTTCAAAATAAAAGCTCTAGCACAAATATAGCAATCGATGCTTTCCTCTTTGAAGGACCATTCTTTTACTTTTATGTTGAGTCAGTTCACCTATTTCTCTCCACCTCAAGAAGCAAACACTTGTGTGAACTGTGCATTGATTCCTACATACTTGCATATTGTACTTGTTATATTACTCTATGTTGACAATTATCCATGAGATATACATGTTACAAGTTGAAAGCAACCGCTGAAACTTAATCTTCCTTTGTGTTGCTTCAATACCTTTACTTTGATTTATTGCTTTATGAGTTAACTCTTATGCAAGACTTATTAATACTTGTCTTGAAGTACTATTCATGAAAAGTCTTTGCTTTATGATTCACTTGTTTACTCATGTCATTACCATTGTTTTGATCGCTGCATCCACTACATATGTTTACAAATAGTATGATCAAGGTTATGATGGCATATCACTTCAGAAATTATCTTTGTTATCGTTTTACCTGCTCGGGACGAGCAGAACTAAGCTTGGGGATGCTTGATACGTCTCCGACGTATCGATAATTTCTTATGTTCTATGCCATATTATTGATGATACCTACATGTTTTATGCACACTTTATGTCATATTCGTGCATTTTCCGGAACTAACCTATTAACAAGACGCCGAAGTGCCGGTTCTCGTTTTCTGCTGTTTTTGGTTTCGAAATCCTAGTAACGAAATATTCTCGGAATTGGACGAAACGAAGACCCGGGGGCCTATTTTGCCACGAACCTTCCGGAAGACCGAAGAGCATACGAAGTGGGGCCACGAGGTGGCCAGACCACATGGCGGCGCGGCCAAGGGGGCCCGCGCCGCCCTGTGGTGTGGGCCCTCGTCGGGCCCCGACTCTGCCCTTCCGCCCACTTAAAGCCTCCGTCGCGAAACCCCTGAGGCGAAAAACCACGATACGGAAAACCTTAGTGAGACGCCGCCGCCGCCGATCCCATCTCGGGGGATTATGGAGATCTCCTCCGGCACCCTGCCGGAGAGGGGATTCATCTCCCGGAGAACTCTACACCGCCATGGTCGCCTCCGGAGTGATGAGTGAGTAGTTCACCCCTGGACTATGGGTCCATAGCGGTAGCTAGATGGTTGTCTTCTCCTCATTGTGCTTCATTGTTGGATCTTGTGAGCTGCCTAACATGATCAAGATCATCTATCCGTAATACTCTATGTTGTGTTTGTCGGGATCCGATGGATAGAGAATACCATGTCATGTTAATTATCAAGTTATTACATATGTGTTGTTTATGATCTTGCATGCTCTCCGTTACTAGTAGAGGCTCTGGCCAAGTTTTTGCTTTTAACTCCAAGAGGGAGTATTTATGCTCGATAGTGAGTTCATGCCTGCATTGACACCTGGGCGGTGACGAGAAAGTTCTAAGGTTGTGTTGTGCTTGTTGCCACTAGGGATAAAACATTGGCGCTATGTCCGAGGATGTAGTTGTTGATTACATTACGCACCATACTTAATGCAATTGTCCGTTGCTTTGCAACTTAATACTGGAGGGGTTCGGACGATAAGCTGAAGGTGGACTTTTTAGGCATAGATGCGGTTGGATGGCGGTCTATGTACTTTGTCGTAATGCCCAATTAAATCTCACTATACTTATCATGTCATGTATGTGCATTGTTATGCCCTCTCTATTTGTCAATTGCCCGACTGTAATTTGTTCACCCAACATGCTTTTATCTTATGGGAGAGACACCTCTAGTGAACTGTGGACCCCGGTCCATTCTTTAATACTTGAAATACAAATCTGCTGCAATACTTGTTTTTACTTGTTTTCTCTGCAAACAATCATCTTCCACACAATACGGTTAATCCTTTGTTACAGCAAGCCGGTGAGATTGACAACCTCACTGTTTCGTTGGGGCAAAGACTTTGGTTGTGTTGTGCAGGTTCCACGTTGGCGCCGAAATCCCTGGTGTGGCGCCGCACTACATCCCGCCGCCATCAACCTTCAAGATGCTTCTTGGCTCCTCCTGGTTCGATAAACCTTGGTTTCTTTCTGAGGGAAAACTTGCTGCTGTGCGCATCATACCTTCCTCTTGGGGTTGCCCAACGAACGTGTGAAATACACGCCATCAGGAGTGCTGGACGCGCACCCGATAAAATGAGGACTCGAAGATATTCCTGTGAATAAACGTTTGAAGAAAAGGATGGGATGCTCAGTTCGAGTCTGCACCCGGTTGCAAGCGCCCGTGTCCAGACTCGGGGGCTACTCCCATCGGGAGCGCTGGACGCGCACCCGATAGAACCATTTTACACTCCAGGATCATGTCCGGGGACTTGATTCTGTGTAGGGTGACGTTGTTTTGCCATCGGTAGTTAACCAACAAAAGTTGGGCACGTTACTCATTATCCCTTACGCGCGGAAAACTTATCGGAGAATGCAAGCCTTAGTGCAAAAATATCGGATGACCCATGAAGACTTGCAGAAAAACTTCGGCAGAGCAAAACGCTCGAGTGGTACAACTTGAGTCTACGCACGGATTGCAAGCATCCGTATCTAGACTCGGGGGCTACTTCCATCGGGAGCGCTGGACGCGCACCCGATAGAAGAAGATGATGCTGATACAAGATGGACAAAAACAATCAAGCAGAAGAACATTAGGTGGAGACATGCTTTAGTCTCTACCCGAATTATCTTCGGCTAGACACTCGGGGGCTACTGCCGTGGGCATTACCCTTCGGGTAACCGACATTGCCTATCATGTACGATCTAACTGGAGGCCCATGAAGGTACTCGATGGCAAGGCGGGCCACTAGGATGGCGCAGCAGAAGATTCCTTGACGGGCAAGACAAGGAAGGAGCCGAACAAGGAATGTTTAGAGATAGAACTACTGTAAACCTAGTCGTACTCGGTTAGATCTCTTGAGACCTGGCCTCCTATATAAAGGCCAGGAGAGGGCTGCCGAGGGACACGATCAATCTTAGCAATCTTAACCACCAGAAGTTGAGAGCTAGGTTGCCGCAGCACTTAGCCTCTCGACGAGATCTCAGCCGAACCCTTCGGCACCCCATTGTAACTCAATATTCTCATAATCAAGATCAGACAGGCAGGACGTAAGAGTTTTACCTCATCGAGGGCCCCGAACCTGGGTAAATCGCTCTCCCCGCTTGTCTGTTAACCGATGTCTCGTGTCAGCCTACAGAATTCCATCAACCCTAAGCCCCAATCGAAGAGCATTGCCGAGGAGTACCCTCGACAGGTGGACTAAGTCAAAGAAACGATAAAAGAGACAACATCATCGAGTAGTGATGACCATGCCGTGGGCCAAAGGCATGAGACGGTATTGGTGCAAGCGGCTACGAAATAGATATTGTATTATTGACAATGGCATTTTCTCTCTCACGTGGATTGTCTTATAATTATCCTGTTTATGTGTGTGTGTATGCGTGTAAGAGGTTTTCTTAGTACAACCCCTCCTTAGTATGTTACCTGAAGTGTGTTTTCTCTCTCACACCTAGCATCCTGGTCATGTATTTGTCAGTCAACTGTTTCACGATGACGTGTACATGAAAACATGTGGTCCACGATGTTAGAGCATCTCCAACAAACGCTGTAAAAGTCGGCGCGCTATATGTCCGTTTTGCCGTGCGGTAAACGCATGGCGCGCGCTGCGCCGGTTTTTGCCCCGCCGGACGCGCTAAAATACAGCGCCTGCGTGAGCGAAAAAAATGGACCTCCGCCGGACGCGCCAAAATACAACGCGTGCGGGCGCGGAAAACAATTTTCTACACTACTATGCATCTCACAAGATCAAACACTCACATGTAAATCATGAATAAATGGACACAAAGTGCAACACACATCACATAGTTAAAGAACGACACACAGTATGACATAGTTCAACAACGACACACGACATATGGTTCAAATGGACAAAGTGGAACACACAATTTGCATATGACAAATGCATATCACACTTGCGCATTTTTCAAGTCAACACCTTCTTCTTCTTCCTCGTCATCTTGGGTTGAAGGAGGAATAGTAGCATTCATGGAAGACACGAAGCCTCCCGGTGGTGCTCCCATAGTCCCATACACACCACTCACCGAGCCTCCCATAGTCTCTCCAAACACTCCTCCATAGCTTGGTCCTCCCATCCATAGCCTCCCATGCCGGCCATGCCTCCCATGGCGGGCATGGGCATGCTTCCCATGCCGGCCATGCCTCCCATGCCTCCTCCAAACGTCGGCATGCCTCCTCCAAACATGCCGGCGTGGGTGTGTTCATGTTGGCCATCAACAATCTCTTCTTGGCCAACACTTCGTCGCGAGCAAGGTTGATGTACTCCTTTTGCATCTCATCCATTTGGGAAGTATCCATGAAGAAAAGCTTCCTCTCCTCCTCCGCTAGGCATAGATGCTCCTCAGAGGCTTGCCTCTTCTCCTCCAAAGCCAACTTCCTCTCATCGTTGGCGGCAATCCTCTCCTCCAAGGCGGCTCTCCGAGCTTCAATAGCATCCATATCCTATTTCTCCAAGTTTCTTGCCATCTTCCTATCTTCATTTGCTTGCAACCGTGCATTTGCAATCCTTTCCACAGCCATTGCAATGTCATCATCACCGGCCTTCTTTCCCTTCATATCTTTGGCGGTCTTCCTACCAAGCACATTCCTTCGCCCATTGTTCACCGAGTGAGGAGTGGAGCTTCTCTTCTTGCCTTCTTCACTTGAATCATCATCATCGATGATTGTTGCATCACCGGTAGCATTGGCCGCCATAGTTGCCGCATCCAACTTGCCGCGGGTCTTCCACTTCTCTTCATTCCCTAGCACTTCATAGCAATGATGCAAGGTGAATGGCTTGCCAAGAATCTTGTTGCCTTTCTTGTTCTTCTTTCCCACATCCATAAACAATCCTTGAGCCATAGAGTTCTACAAAGCAAGCAAA
Source organism: Lolium rigidum (assembly GCF_022539505.1). NCBI lineage: Eukaryota > Viridiplantae > Streptophyta > Magnoliopsida > Poales > Poaceae > Lolium > Lolium rigidum. The sequence goes on along the minus strand of NC_061509.1, from coordinate 163,063,249 downwards.
AGAGAATAGATGAGCTATATGAACTACAACCGTATTCTTCACATATGAGCCATATGGTCAACATAGTAGTAGAATGGCTTACCCTATCATTCTCATTTGTGCCACTTGGATTAAGAACATCGACGTTGGCTTGCACGCCCGCCCATTTTTGGCAATCGGTGTTGATGCCGGACCAACGGGACCGAAGTGAGCGCATGGTTCGCTCGTTCCCACTTGTGTTGTGTGTGTTGAAGTACTCCGTCATCCTCACCCAATATGTTTCTCTTGTTTGATCGGTACCGGTTGTTGGATCCATTCCAATTGTCAACCACGTCTTGCAAAGCAACTTGTCCTCCGCTATGGTGTAGTTCGCCGACCGACCGGGATGGCGAGGTTCGATCAACACTTCTCCTTCCTCATCTACATCCTCATATTCCTCATATCCCTCAACGGTCTCATCATGCATGAACGAAGATCCAACATTCATTTGCTCCATGAATGTGTCATCATCGACTCTACATTGCAATGAAATTCATTATTCTCCAGCTATCTATGCATCTAAACTAAAATTTGGATGAAAAGTAGTGTTTTGTTACCTCTCAGGAATTTCATCATGCACCGTATGTGCGCCCACGGGGTTGCCGGACGGAGGCGCTGGCGGCGTCTGGTTCGTCGGTGGAGGAGGCGGCGGAGGCTGCGGCCGACGGGAGGAGGGCGCTTTCGGTTTCTTCGGTGGCGCGACGGAGGAGGCCGCGATGTGTGGACGTTTGTTCGACGGCACCTTCCTCCTCGGCGCCGCCTGCGCGTTGCCGTCGGCCTGCGCGGCTCCGATCTGCGCCGCGGTGGCTCCTGTGTGCAGTGCCCCGCGTGGTGGAACGAACAGCGCACGAGCAGCAGACTTTGCGTTGCCGGCGTCGCCACCACCGCTAGGGTTTGCTGTGGGCGGCGACGTTGCGGACGCGGCGGCGGCGGCGGAGGGCGGGACGGAGTAGGGAGGAGTCGCCGGGTTGCCGGAGGACCCGTCCATCGTCGGGATTGCGCCGGCGGCCGCGCGGAGCCGAAGGAATGCGCGGGCGGGCGGCGAGGCGGAAGGGGAAGATTCAGCGCGGGGGTTTTTTCGCGCGTGGACGAGCGTGTGCTTCTGCATACAATTCTTTATTATGTGTTTGATTATTTGTGATGCACCTGTTACTGAATGGTGGCTTATTTAATCTATCTTGTCCCTGGATTGGTGCTAGGCTTGGCTCTAGCATGAAGTTGCATGCTCTTGTCAAGCCCTGGTGATCATATGATCACCGGTTGCTTGATGGTTGTCTACTGGTCTATGATTTATGCCTCACTGGGGCTCCTCCTTGTGTCTGTGTGGTGTTCAAGCCTGTGCTGGTGCATGCTCTTGCTTGCTCCAGCACCTGCTGATGCTTGCAGTGATCCATTGGATCATATGCAAGTGTCTGGTGCATGGTTTACTTATGTATTTCATTTATCTGTGTAGCCTTGTTATATTGAATGGATAAATGAAGTGAACTGCTTGGCAGTGATGATCTTATTGCTTGATATAATGGAGCTAGAGGGATGCCAACCACTGGTTGGGTACCCTAGCTCATGATGAACCCTATTGGGTGATGATGTAGTGGCTTGGTGTGTGATCCTGTGGTTTTGAGGTGGCCCTGACAGCTCCTTGATGCTGTCCAAGGGTAGCTCCACTTCTGTGGCTTTGTTGTGGCTCTCACATGCTATCTGGTTGATCCATGATTGGATTTCCAGTGGCTTTTGATGCTGAAAATGTATATAGACAAGGATTTGTCTATCTGTCTGATGGTGTAGCTAGCTATAGGTGCTAGGTGACATTGGCTGGCTAGATAGGATCAATCCTTGCTGGATTTCCTTGGTGGTGTCACTGTGTTGACACAACCAATGTTCCCTTTGGTGGTTTCCTGCTAGCTTCTTTCATGTTTGCTTGCACCAAATGTCTTAGCAGCCAAGTGATGATACAAACAGGGTGTTCTACCCTTTTCTGCTTCTGTGATGTATGCATATGCTTATTTATGAGCAAAACTATTGCTTGCTCATGTGTATACCTCACTCCAGCTCCTAGATTTATATGCTGATGTAGAGGATTTGCTTCTGGTTGATGATCAGAGCTTGCCCTGCTCCTCCTTTGCTAGCTTGTGATGATCTCCTCTTTATGGCTTGCTCAACAGCAGCAGTTCTGAGTGGAACTTCTCTGGATGGTTTTGCTGGTTTGGATATTTTGAATGGCTTTGGCTGTTCTTCCTGTTCTAGAGTTCTTGCTGTTCTTACCCTTGCAATGATCCTGTCGATGGGATCGTAGGGTTTGCTGGTGAAAAGGTTTTATACTGGCTCTCTCCTCACTTCCTTGGTCGATAGCAGTGCATTACCTGGGTGCTCCTCCCCTGGTCAGTGTGTGCTGTGAGGCATGCAGCAGGCCTTGTAAGCTGCCTGTGTATGCCTTGGTTGGAACTTGGGCTCTTGGCATGGTTCAGCTCGGCAAAGTTGATATTATCCATCAAATTCTCATTTTATTTGACTAACTTGCCAAGTGGCTTTGCCACTTGGCCTAATCTTTGTTTCTTTTTGTTGTTTTTGTTTTGCAGGGATGTTTTGGATGATCAAATGAAGATTGATCAAGTGTTGATCAAGCAAATCATGAAGATTTACTTGTCTAGTTTAGGATTATGTTAATACTTGTAATTCTTTTATTTTCCTTTTTATTCATTCATTTCTGTAATGGGTTGTAATATTTATAATTCAATTTGGATATTGTAAATGACAATGTATTATGTGTGTTAATCAATAAAGCTCAAGGTTTTCTCTAAGGAGCTTTAAATATATGTTCTGTCATTTTATATTCTTATTTATTCAATTGTTTATTGAATTATCCATATTTGAATTATAAATACTTAATTGATATTTGAATTTGAAATTCAAACATAACTTGTTTGAATTCAATCATGCAACTTAAGTTGAGAAAGGAATTGTTCCCCTCTCTTCTCGAAAACCCTAAGTGATGACTAGATAGGTTCAAGTTTATCGCACTCTCGGGACCCTAATGTCGAGAGAGAAACTTGTTCCCCCTAAGATGAAGCTTTTTAATAAAGCGCGAAATTTCTCCAGATTTTACGATGCAATGCACATACCTTTCTAAAATCTACCCCGCAATCGTCTCGAATACTGGGATATTACACGCGGCACCGGCGTATGTTCCGCCGGTGCCGATACCGGAGGTCGTTGTGATCGACAACAACGACGACGCCCAGTAGACGCAGCCGTTCTTAGGTTTTAGGTTTTTTTTCCTTTCTTTGCTATGTAAATTATGTTTTTATGTTAAAAAAAATGCAAAGTCTAAAAAATATGTCGTAGCGCTGGAGCCACCCCGACGCAAATGAACGCACGATCGATTTCGACCATTTAGACCGACGTAAACGGACACACGTGAATATTTTGGTGTCCGGAATACTTCGGCCCGCTTATCTCGACGCCGACATGGCGCTGATCGCAAATCAGCACCAGCTGCCACTCCCTGCAACACAGGAGTACATGATGTGACTACGGCAGACAAGGTTAACCAGAGCTGTAACATATTTCTGCTGAACCGGTTTGAGGATCCGACGGGCGAGCGCTACTCCGTGTGCGAAGCCCTCTCGGGCCAGTCCATTCATACAACGTTACTGAGAAGCGCACGCATAAAGTGTCAGTGCCACCTAGCTAGTTCCCTGGTTTTACAAGGAGTTGAGCGATGATTGTAAGTGTGCAATAATGCTTGATAAATGGGAAGAAAAATGACACTAGAAGTGGTGGTCTTATGTGAACAAAATCCTCCAATTTTCTAAATTTCTACCGACTATGGTATAACAGATAACTTGGGTTGGGCATACTGCTCAGGAGTGCCTCACCCTTTGAAATTGGGTACATATGCACTAGTAGAAAAAAGGGCTTTAATCCCGATTCGTAACGGGCTATAGTCCCGGATTCGCAACCGGGATTAAACAAGCGCGATTAAAGCCTCCCTCTTTTAGTCCCGGTTGCTTACGAACCGCGACTAAAGACCCATCCACATGGGCTGTGCGTCGGGATGGAGTACCTTTAGTTTCGGTTGGTGTGACAAACCGGGTTTAAAGGTCTCTGCATGTTTAGGGTTTAAACCCTAAATCTGGTTCTATTTTGTTGTGTTTTCATTTCATTTATATTTTATTTAGTGTTTTATTTTAATTTTAAAGAAGTTTCAGTACACATATTCTACACTAGTATATACACGTTACACGGTGATGCATATGAATATACAATTTCAAACAAGTTTGAAATTTCAAACAAGAAAAATTCAAGATGACTATATAATATTCAATCTCGGGTGACCATATATAACTTCAAACAAGTTTCCATATACAATTTACGGCATTAGAAGTTCTTCGTCCTCGTAATAGAGTTGTCCATTAGGATGGAGGACGTCCCTCATCAGAAATCATGCTAATTACTCTTGAATTGGTCGGAAGCGAGCTTCTGGATTAAGCTTCTCCCGCAAGTTGATATCCTCAGCCCTCCGCTCAGAGGTGCGTCCCCGGATGAACTCACAAACATAGTATCCACATAGATTGGTCCCCTGTTGATGTGGGTATTACCCTTCGGGTAACTAGTCTTGTGCTACCTCTTACGGACCAACCAGGGGCCATGAAGGATATCCATCGATCAAGATGGTTCGATACGATAATTCCAAGAAAGGAGTCTTGGAAAGGAAGGCAAGAAGACGAAGAAGACACGGAAAGATTAGGCATAGGACTCTTTGTAACCTAGTTGTACTCGAACAGGCCTCTCGAGACCTGGCTCCCAATATAAGGGCCAGGAGAGGGCCTGTCGAGACACGATCATAGTAGCCATAACCGCCGCAAGTCTAGAGCTAGGTCACCGCAGAACTAAGCCTCTCGACGAGATCAGAGCCGAAACATTCGGCACCCCATTGTAACCTGATATTTTCATAATCAAGATCAGACAGGCAGGACGTAAGGGTTTTACCTCATCGAGGGCCCCGAACCTGGGTAAATTGCTCTCCCCGCTTGTTTGATAACCGATGTCTCGTGTCAGCCTACAGGATTCCATCTACCCTAAGCTCCAAACGGAGGGCATTGCCGGGGAGTACTCTCGACAATTGGCGCCGTCTGTGGGAAACCTGTCGGTACAAGGCATGTCATCGGCAGTACCAGTCACGTCTGCAGCGTTCATGCTGGAATCACCAACGCCGCCAAGTCCAAGAAACTCAGTTCGCTGCAGATCCTTCGAGTTCACACCACGCACTGAGGCCTCGCATCCTATCTCTTCGGAGCCACGCGGCAGCATGGATACAACTTTCGATGGTGTTCACTTCATCATCGACTCCAGAGGATTTCTTCGACTTCCTAGTTCAAATATGCCAAGCCTAAGGACTTCGGTTCCAGACAATATCGCTTCACCAACAACTTTGGTAGCCTCGCCCAGGGATGGAGGTGAAGGCATTCAAAGTAGTTTCGGTAGCAGAGAGGAGCAATGGAAGAGACGAAGGGATCTACACCGAGAAGAAGAGGGAAGGGCTGCGAGCCGTATTCGACAATGTGAACAGGGATACTACAATATGAAGTCAAGCAAGAGCCGCCTTCACACACCTTACTTATCGGCCATGGAACAGCTTGAAGCACCATGTTACTTGCACTCCTACATCGACCCAAAGGATAAACTCGAGAAGGCTACGCATTGATGACCCACAAGTATAGGGGGTGTATCGTAGTATCTTCGATAAGTAAGAGTGTCGAACCCAACGAGGAGCAGAAGGTGTTGACAAGCAGTTTCGATGAAGGATTCACTGTAAATGCTCACAGACAAGTATTCAGGGGGTTTTAGTATAACAGATGAATAAAGTACAAGTAAGTAAAATGCGAGAGAAATAATTGCAGCGAGTGGCCCAATCCTTTTTAGCACAAAGGACAAGCCGGTTTGTTTACTTATAATGACCAAACGTTCTTGAGGACACACGGGATTTTAGTCTAGTGCTTTCGCTACATACAGACTGATTAATCTTCATTGTTTTGATAAGTGTTGTGTGGGTGAACCTATGCTAATGTACCGCCTTCCTAGGACTAATACATACTTGTGATTATACCCCTTGCAAGCATCCGCAACTACAAGAAAGTAATTAAGATAAATCTAACCACAGCCTTAAACTCGAGATCATGCGATCCCTCCCGCATCGATATACCAACGGGGCTTAGGTTTCGTCACTCCGGCAACCCCGCAATTGGCAAACGAGTACAAGATGCATTCCCCTAGGCCCATAAATGGTGAAGTATCGTGTAGTCGACGTTCACACGACACCACTAGAAGAATAACACCACAACTTAAATATCATAACATTGAATATTACTCAACCATAATTCGCTACTAACATTTAGACTTCACCCATGTCCTCAAGAACTAAACGAACTACTCACAAGACATCATATGGAACATGATCAGAGGTGATATGATGATGAATAACAATCTGAACATAAACCTTGGTTCAATGGTTTCACTCAATAGCATCAATAACAAGTAGAAATCAACACCGGGAGAGTTTCCCCTATCAAACAAGCAAGATCAAACCCAAATTGTTACAGCGGTGACGAGGTGCTGCGGTGGAGATGGCGGTGATGATGATGAAGATGATGGTGATGGTGATGGAGATGGAGATGATGTCCAGCTCGATGGCGGTGACGATGGCGTCGATTTCCCCCTCCGGGAGGGAATTTCCCCGGCGGATTCCTCGCCCGCCGGAGAGCTCTTTCTCTCTCGGTGTTCTCCGCCCCGCAGAGGCGGCTGTGGCTATTCGCGACGTACCCTCTGGAGCTTAGGTTTTCGGGACGAAGGGTTTCGCGAAGAAAAGGAGGCGAAAGGGGCTGTGGGGCCCCCACACCACAAGGTGGCGCGGCCAGGCCATGGGCCGCGCCGGCCTGTGGTCTGGGCCCACCTTGGGTCTTCTCAGCTCCCCCTTCTGGCTCTCTCCGTCATCTGGAAAAATAGGATTTCTGGTGTAATTTCCTTCCACAGTTGATCTTCCAAAATATTGCATCATGACGGTGCTTTTTCCAGCAGAATCCTGGCTCCGGTGCGCGATCTCCAAATAATCATGAAACATGCAAAATAGATGAAATAACATAAGTATTGTGTCCCAATATGAAATATATCAATGAATAACAACAAATTATGATATAAAATAGTGATGCAAATTGGACGTATCAACTCCCCCAAGCTTAGACTTCGCTTGTCCCCAAGCGAAACTGAACTCGGTGAACAGGACCACATGTTTATGGAGTGAAGAGTCGATAAATAAAATACGGACAAGAAGCATCATATTCATTCACACAGGACATTATAGTAAACAACTTCCTCATATAACTCAACTTGAAACAAGTATAAGGTAATCACAAATAAAGGTGCATAAGGAATCATAATTGGTGATGGCAAACTTTGTTCTTGGTCAGAGAACAGTTAACAGATTATACTTATCTATTGAGCAGCGCTCTCATATTAAAGTGTGGTGACCCGGCATACCACTGCATGGTGTAGTATGCATGTCTGATATAACACCAATGAAACACCGTTCCACTAGTATTATATCGCTCAGAGTGGTACAACAGAAACATATGCGGGTCCAAGGCATGTCTATAGAATTACATCACGGACTACGTTACATAAGATCATCACAGCCTCCTACTTTACAATGAGGTAAAACTGCAAATAAACTCCGGAAGAACGACTCGTAGACTAGTCTTATCACGAACTCTATTTGTAGAGTATTTAACTAGCTACTGTGGCTATGAATAGATTCTAGCTAAATAGGAGCTAGGTTTAGGAAGCTAGTTCCTTTCTATAGCTAAACTAGGTTTTCTCCTTGATGTAAGTGGTATCTGACTCTTCTGACAGGGTCCTGTCTCGTGAAGTAGTTGTTGACTCTTCGGCCTTCGAATTGCACTGTAGATCCTCCTTCGATGCCTTCATATCTAAGCAGGGGATTTAAGAGTGGGATGAGTACGAGCGTACTCAACAAGTTCATTATAGGAAATAGGTGTTTAATGCACTAGCTACAGCATTAGACCAGAAAGTCTAATACCAATGCAGGTTTTCATAATCATTTCTTCAAGAGGTTGCTTTTATTCGAAGAGCTATGTCCGTCGGCCTTCACCGGTTTACTAGAACTTCATGGAGCTCCTTTCCGGCCGCGTTCGCAGCTTCCATATCCCGGAACAGGGAGTGACGAGTCACGGTTCTTTACACTCTGCAGAGGTGTGTTGCTTTACCCATAAGAGATCTTAACCTTGGTGCCAACCGGGAATGACCCATCCACACTTCCTATGGTGTGAGGCCCGGTATAAGGTCTAGCCAATCATGTTCCTCCGCTACCTCGAACACCCACCCGTTGTTGCATGCCCCGACCCTGGGTCCACGCCGGTCCCATTATTCCCGTAATTTCAGGGTGGACCCCGACCACGACAACAAGGTCTTGGGCTCTACCATACACTCCTACGCCGGTAGCTGCAACCCATCATAGACCGCATTACCGTGGGGAATTAGAATGGGATCCCCACCCTTCGGTTGTTCCACAAGACACAACTGCTACGGCAAGCAATGCTTTACCGTGGGGAATTAGAATGGGATCCCCACCTTCCGGTTGTTCCGCCAGATACAACTGCTACGGTAAGCGCATCCGTTGATGAACGAGAGGTGGAAACACTTTTGACTACTCCGTCCCACTCCGGATCTTATGGTTAACACGGGTATTACGGCACAAGAATCATCTGGCGACATTTTTTGTTTAATCCTAGATGGATATAAACCCGTGCAATGGAACCTCCACCATATCAACACAATCCATGGTTCCATTGCCCACCACATAGTCATATTCATAGTTATGAAAGTAGTGGTTTTTGATTTTTATGCAATAGTGATAACCATAGTACTTTGCAAGTAATTTGATAGAAATACTCAAATGACATGAGCAAGTGATGAACTTGCCTTTCTTGACTGCAAGATTATGCGGACAAGGTCTTCGATATGCAATAACTCCAAATTCTGAAATAGCAATCATCGTCCAGTAGGGATGATGTTTAAAAGATTGGCAAGGATGCAATAATGCATAAAAATGAGATGCAATCGCTCTAAGCGTGACCTAACCCCGATGATTTGGGATCAGTGAGTTGTAATGATTGGTTCATGGTGTGTTGCACTTTTAGAGTGATTCACATACAAGGTTCTTATTCAGATGTGATTACTTGGTATTATCAACAGGTAGTTAATAGAGCATAATAATCAATTGAGCGCACAAAGAATGATAATTGGCATAATATTAACAAGTAAAGAACAGTGGTCAGTTTAGTATTATATGGCATGGTTAATGATTAATTATCATATACTTTAAAAGAATAACTTTTGAAGAACATACTTCTTAAATATTAAGAAGTATATCAATTAGGGTTGAGGTTGTCTAGGGTTTGCTATTGGATTCACTAAGTAAGGAATAGTGGTTTCCTTAAATAGGATGTTTAATAATTTATCTTACACTAATGGGGTTTAGTGGAGTATGGTTATGTGGTGCATGATAATTGGCATGGTTACTATTAGGGTTCATCATAATGGTGTGATGCTAAGCATGGTTAATTAAAATTGGTATCTCTAAGGATAGGGGCTAGGGTTTGCATTTGGTTGCCCTTATTTGATCATTTAGGTCTGATGAGGATGAACACATGGGATACCTGGATATTAGTGATAGGTCTTCTACATTTTAGGTGTCCAAAACAAGTATTTAGTTGCTACTGTGGTTCTATGATTTGTAATAAGGTATCATGATCACATGCTCTAACCTAGGGTTTAGGTTAGGAGCAATTTAGGGTTCACATGTAATCATTGAACTAGGGTTCCTAGTTGAATTAGGGTTTTGGGTTTCACATGAAATGATAGGGTTGTAATATCATTCCATATGGAATTAGGGTTTGCTATTTACCATATAGTTCTATGATTAATAACTTCAATTTAAAGTTGAAGTTATTAATAACTTGGGAATAAAAATAATATTGAATTTGGCATTTTATTATTTTTAAACAATTAATAATTAGGTAATTATTAATTAGGGTTTAAATCTCTCTAATAAAGATTTAACAAATAATAAATAAAGAGAATTTAGTTTTAATGTTTTCTTTATTTATTTACTGGTTTTTATTTACTTATGGGAATTTTTTTTTATACTAATTATTGAATTTTAATTGAATTTGGAATTAAAGAAAGGGCTTAATTCATAAGTATTAAATAATTGAATTTTTATTAAAAATAAAAATTCCATATTATATTTTTATTGGATAGAGATTAATTTTCTAAGAATTTTGATATCTTATATTTATTTTTCTGAGTTTTTATTAATTTTCTACAATTATATGAAGTTTCAAGCAATTTTCTGAATTTAAACTAAAACGAAATCTGCTAATTATACCCGGTCTGGGCTACCCCAATCCACTGACTGGTGGGGTCTTTGACCAGGTCAGTTGCCACGCGGGCAACGACCGGTCAAAGAACGTGGAACGGCCCCACTGCCACGTCGGCTTGACCGGCGGCTCAACGCCGGCGACAGGAGCAGCGGCGCAGCCGATTTATGGCACTCCAGACGCGCGGCTGGGCTCAAACGAACCCCCGCGACACACTGAGTACCATGGTGGTAACGGTTTTCCCAAATAGCCACCAGAGCGTCGCCGGAGAACAAGCCCGCGGCGGAGCAACTCCGGCGGGATCTCGACTCATGGGCTACGGTTGATGAAAATGCAAAATTAAGGGGTCTCTGGAAGCGCATACTCACCCTGAAGCTGATAGACTGCTCTACGAAGCCCGGTATGGTCGGAGTTGCCCTCACGGACATGATTTCCGGCGAGGTGCTGCAGAAGGGACTAGTGAAATTGGGCCTCTCCCTAGCCTCCCCGGATGCGTGCCTTCTCCCAAAGGGTCTACACGTCGAGGCGCACCTCCTCGACCTCCTCTCGGATGCTGGGGCGCCTCCCCTCGTCCGCTTCTTCTCCGACACCGGCGGTAACTGGCGGACTATTGCCAGGGATAGGGAGTGAATGAGAGGGCGAGGTTTGGCGGAGACGAACTAGGGTTCTTGGGGTGAAGCTCCGAGCAGCTTTATAGCTCCCGGCATGGTCGAATTCGGCGTCACATCGCCGGAGACGGCGCAGATGCCACGGTGAGGTAGAGGTGTGCAATGGGCACGAATCGTGGCGCAAACTATGTCAACGGACTCGTTGCGATTCACGCAGATATTTGGAATGGAATTGGAGTCCGGGGCTCGTCCTTATCGTCGTCGAGGACGTGGCCAGGGAGCTCCTCCGCCGTGTCGATCTCAGGGAAGAAGAAGGAACGGCTTCGCTACTTCTCTTTATTTTTCTTACAGCGAAACGTTATTTGGGTCGGGTTGATTCTGGTACTGGGCTGGGCTGTGCATTGGGCTTCTGTTGGGCTGCGTCAAGGCTGAAGCTGGTTTGCTGCGGCCTGGCAGGGTAAGTCCTTTTCTCCTCTTCTTTTTCTGTTTTCAATTCTGGTTTTTATAATTCAAATTTGAATTCTTTTCTATTTTGCAGGTCTTACTTATTTGAAACATATAAGGATTAGTTCAAGATGCTGCAAGGTCTTGAGTGGTGTATTTGCAAATTTAATGTGGCACCATAACATTGGTTTAATTATTATTATTGGTATTTGAATTTCAATACCCCTTATGGACATGAATTTGAATATTATCTTTGGGAATATCCAAATTGTTTTCCAATTGGTAGTTTTCTTACTTAGTAATATTTATTGTTTTATTTGGTATTACTTTGCAAGAAATAAGTTGCCAAGTAAGGTTTGTTTATGGAGTTCTATTAAGTAAGTGACTAAATGGCATGATTTCATGTGCTAAAAATATCTCTAAGGACTTGATCTCTCATTTGAGATTGTTGGCCACTTACACATGAATTTATGTGAGCACTTGCTTGTTAAGGTCTTGTGAGGTTTATCTTAATTTCTATTTCAAGTTTAATACTTGTACTATTATTTTAATAACACCTTGAAATACTTAGAGTAGGTATTACTCTCATCAGGGTTTGGTTTTGATTCTAATGATAAGTGGTTGATTACCACTTATGGGTTTGAATTATTAAATATAGTACAAGGTTAATCTTTGGTTCATAATTGAAACCAAAGATATAGTTTGTGAGCAATTTCTAAGGTTCTAATGAGATTCACCTAATGGCAATTGGTTTGAATCTCATCTATAGCCTGGTTTGTATTATGATCACCATAGTGATACATAAACTAGGGTTGAGGTTTAATTCTTGGTTGTGAGATGGGATGACACCATATTGCAAGTGCTAGGGTTAATCTCCCCTAACCAAGATGATATGGTTACTTTCTTAATTGCTTCGTGCTCATTTAATTACTAAGGATTTGAGAATTGGTTTTATCTTCTATCAATTAACTACAATTATTATTCCCAGTTTATCATTTAAAGTAACTACATTGGTTATAGTCCTTTTTATAGTTAAATTTGGTCAAATGGATTGATGGTTTCTCACCATATAAAGTATAGAGTTGTCTCTAAAGGTTTTCTTGTGGTTCTTAAGTGAAGAATAGGTGGAATGTAAATGTGGTAGGATTCTACTTATGATCACCAAGTGATTCACAAGTTAAGGTTGGGATCTAAGCCTAGGGTTGCTTATTATTGATCTCCTTATAATTTCATGTGGCTAATGATATCTCGCTTATCCTATCGTGGTTTAACTTATCCTCACATACTTCAAGAGCATGATCATGGTTAGACATGATCCACTTGTTCTTGATATCTTTATCTCAAGTTCTTAGGGTTTATGATCATCACTCAATTTATAATGATCAAGATTTGGCTTCCTAAATTATTTCTAATGGAATGGGTTCTCACTTCCATGATCAAGCATTGTCTTGATCAACTAGGATATATCACTTCTATTTTACTTTCTAGGATGGTCATGGTCATGGTTGTCTCAATAGTTTTATATCCCAGGGAAATGCCTGAGATATTTACTTAAAGTTCCCTCAAGAACTGATGGTTTAATCATTTGGATATTTGAGTAGATAGAACTAGGATTAGTATGGATGGTCTCTCTCATTTGGGAAGGACTTCAATGCTAACCTAATATTAGGCTCCATAGAGGTTGATGTGATCATCAAGATCTATGTTTAACATTAATGGTTATCTCTCTCTAGGGTTATTTTGAAGATGATGATTTGAATACTTGGATGTATATCCAAGGTTTAACTCAAGTTTTGTTATTGCTTCTTTAATAATTATAATAGACTCTCACCTCTCTAGGTTTGATGTATAACTATTTGGAATAGAGAAGAATTATATTTCTTGAGTGGATCTCCTTGTTATTATTCCAATGTTGAAATGGAATGGATACCATGAGGTTCATGATAGGATCAAGGATTAGTTTAAGACATGGAGAAGATAAGTGAAGAATAGTTTCTCCAATTATTGTTACTTGATTTCCAATTAAATGGATGTTCATATGTTATGGCAAGGTTTACCATATTATGATCTGTTTTGAGATCAAGCAATTGATCATTGAGTAAGGTGTTGTTGTGTTGATTATTAGTTCCATTTGATCTAACCCCTTAGATCAAATCCTCTCTTCCTAAAACAAGGTTTTAACAAAGTCACATTGAGGTTTGTAGTGCTTGACTTGATGAGCTACTTCAATTCCACCAAGGTCAAGTGAAACTTCAGTTACTGTGACTGTTTTTCTTAAAAGCGCGAAAATTCCCCAGATTTTCTATGCATGAATGCAATGCACACATCTGTTTCCTCTATTTTTGTAACCCTATTACCTGGGATATTACAGTCTCTACCCCTTAAACTAAACTTCGTCCTCGAAGTTTGATCTCTCTAACGTTTCCGAAGTGTGGATCTGACTTGTGCAGACTACGACTTTTCTCGAACTCCGTGGTAATCTCACTGGATATAATTGTATATATCCCTTATCCAGATTCTTCCGGGAGTCCATTAGGGTTTGTCTCTGAACATTGGTTCTTACTCCAGTTCTATGATTTTTCTCTGGAAATCTAATAATACTTGTCTCTGAACCATGGTTCTTATTTTGATTCATTGATTTCTTCCAACTATTATAATCTTGTTTCCTATCTCATTGAAGATTCAATGATTAGGACTTCTTCTTGTCCTGGCAGTCTTTATTGAGGACTAATTGGATAACATTCTCCTATTTGATAAAATAGGTCTTTGTTTTCCCTTACCACCAAAATTGCAGTAATGGTACTTAATGGGTCCTAACTATGGAATTGGTCGTGATGGTTTATTTTCCTAAGAATGGATTAGACTCATTTAGTCCATCCAATCATGGTTTATAGTTGATACCTATTACTATTTTTGGATTCTTTAAGTTCCATGAAAGGAATCTTTCAAATGGACTTTAGTTTTTGTATAGTCAATCTCCTTTGGTCTTTGGCCTTCTAGGGCTATATTTTGTCTACAGTATTTTCTTCGTCCAACTTCATTAACTTAGCTTACTTGAGCTTTCGCACTTTTGAGTAAATACTACTCATTTTCTGAAGTTATAGTTCACTTCTTACTTCCTCGAGGTATAAACCTCGGCTTCTGGTCTGATGTACTTCTGAAAGTAGTGTTCAATAATCTTATGAAAATAAGATCGAACTTCCTCTCAGTTCAGACCTTCTTCATCTTTCTTACTCAAAAATATTGAGTTATTGTACATCCAACTCAGTCTTTACTCTACCCCTTAGAGTTTTCTTATGGTCTTCAATTCCTTTTCTTCCAACTATTGGACTTACGATTAGAATATTGATCTAAGTCTTGTTTATAATTTATATTCCTCTAAGGTTTTGCGAAGAAACTTTGTGGTGTATCCACTCAATTGTGGACATCCAATGTGAATCCTTTGACTAAATGTTTACCAACTGTGGTTATTATACCAACTGTGGCTATTTGATATCTAAAAATGGATTCTATTATAGGTTCTGATCAACTGGACGAGACATCTTCTCCTTTATCTCGCAGTATTTATACTATACCAATTGTGGTCTTCTGATATCAACTATGGTCTTCTTATGTCTGCTATGATTTCATATATCACCTTCCTTCATTCGGGGTTTATGTTGCAAGAAAACCACTAACTGACACTATGATTATAGTATCCTAAGTGATTTCCCATGCATTCCCTCTTCTATGTTGATGTTGACGTCAGAAACCCACTGGCGGGCAGAGACGGGCAACACCGTAGAGCCGGGAACAACTAGGGCTGCGGCTGGCCCTAGTCCCTCTGAGCGACGGCCCGCAAAGCCTCCTGGTCGCACGCACCGATGTTTATCACAAGGGCGTGCCACCTGACCTATACCTGGTCGGGAAGGTGTGGATGATGCCTCGCTTAGTTTCCTGCGGGGCACACACGTAAACGTTAAATACGAGCCTCGATCGGCTCTCGGGTTATCCCGTGAATCGGCTCAAAGAGCCGATCCACCCATGATTCGGACGAGGTGTCCGAATATATGGTGGTCCTGCTTGATCAAGGTAAAGCTAATGAGATCTACGACGATGTGGGGTTCTCACCGCATAATCGGATCGTCCTACTCCAGAGTTGGGCCTCGCGGCCACGCACGGTGATCGTAAGCCGATCCTAAACAAGGCCTAAAAACCAACACGAGGTTGATCCTCGGAACATCCTGCTTAGGGCCAACGAACGACACCCTACGTGCCGCTGGATCCTCCCCCTTTGTAAGGCCTAACTATTGCAGATATTAAACTAATCCTTGTATAACAAGGAGCAATCGTAACGGATCAGATCTACCAAACTATGATCAAGCGGGGTGCCGCCCTACACCTAAGATAGGTGTAAGGGCGGCTAGACATGCAAGGGTTGCACTACGAAAGCATGTAACATGAAGAACAATGCTAACCCTAACATGTCTAAGATAACTACGTTGCTCGCCATCAAAAAGGCTTCGAGTACGAGCAACGCATGAACAACGTAGGCAGGCTTGTGCTGCCTAGATCGCAAGATGCGATCTAGGCAGCATGACGCTACCGGTAGAAACCCTCGAGACGAAGGAGTTGGCGATGCGCCGAGATTTGTTTGTGGTTGAACGTTGGTTGTTGTCTATTCCATAAACCCTAGATACATATTTATAGTCCAGCGGACTTTCTAATGCGGGCGTGCACCAAACCGTGCACGAGTAAGATTCTAACTTCTAAACTAAGATACGATCTAATATGTTACAGATAAACGGGCAATTAAGCCCAACTTGGTATAAAAGGCCGATCCACGTATTCCTCCTATATATATATTTCTTCAAACCCATCTTGATCGCGGCCCACCTCTGACTTGGTCAAATTCTGGTGATAACACATGCCCCCCTGGTTTTGGAAATGACATTTCCAAAATCATTACGCTTTCTTTCATCGGGTCATGTCGTGGCAGAGCAGAACTGCTGCAGAATCTTCCATCATTGCGCCTCGTCTCCTGGGCTTCTCTGTATGAATTTTCAAGTTCGGCATCACATCCTCGAGAACCGTCATGGCATTAAATCTCCACCACACTCTCTTTATTTATCTGTGCCAAACGACTCACCACTCCATCCCCTTGCTCTGCTCTGTTCACCAGACCAAAAAAACCCTTCCCTCCTGCAGTCA
This sequence comes from Lolium rigidum, assembly GCF_022539505.1. Lineage (NCBI taxonomy): Eukaryota > Viridiplantae > Streptophyta > Magnoliopsida > Poales > Poaceae > Lolium > Lolium rigidum. Next base: position 163,046,535 of record NC_061509.1, on the reverse strand, counting down.
TGTCTTCCTCTTCCTCCTCTGCTTCAGGCACCTCCCTCCAACCGTTGCCGAAGAGCAAAGAAGAGAACGATCTCCGCTCCGGGGCGCTCCCCATCTCCTCTGACAAAGAGAAGAAGGGAGGAGAAGCGGAGAGGACCAAGGTCTCCCCGTCCGCCAAGCTCCTGCCGAAGAAGCGCTCCCGCATGTGGGCGGACAGCGAGGACGACGATGATGACGAGGAAGAAGAAGATGAGGAGGAGGAAGATGATTCCTCCGCCTCCATTGGGTATCCTCCAACGAAGCGCTTCCGCGGCTGGGCGGATAGCGAGGACGATAATGATGACGAGGAGGAGGAGGAGGCTCCAGCCGATGGCTGGGGCAGCAGCGGCGAGGAGCTTCCCGGGAGCAGCGCCGACGACCTCGACGACGGCGACGATGAGGACAGCGACGACTAGTAGAGTAGGACTAGCAGTAGCAGTGCACTAGGCACTAGATCCCTCTTTTGAGAGCCACCGGCTCTTCTTGTAAAGCTACTCCTTTGAATTAATGAGAATTGTTCTTCCAATCTCTCCTTTCATTAATCCAATTTCCATCCTCCCGTTTGCTTCACCAAGACCGATAGTAACGAATTGGGATATTATTGTTCTTCTCGACCGTGGCGTTTTGCAGTCCCGCAGCCGATGACCATCCATCGGCTAATTCGAGAAACCAGCCTCTTCCTTTTCTTGCAGTATCAGCACGGTCCAAACCTCGTACCAGATGATGGCTTTTCCTTCTCGGTTCCTCCCTGAGACGATCACGATGCAATAACAACCGAGGTAACTCCAATCGGCTCCTAAGAACAGGGCACTCATAGGCCTGTTGCCCCCCGAGTCTCAGCCAACAAAACAGAGACGAGGATACGCGAATTAACCGTATGGACCTGGGCTTGATCATGTCTGAGGGAGCTTCTTATGCAGAACCAGCCGATTTGAACATAAATCGGCTTCTCAAAGCAGAGATCCTTCAAGGTGAGCTGCCCCCCGGGCTTTCCTCAGTTCTTGCCGGCCAGATCGGCTCCTTTCCTTTGGTGGATCTGATGTGCTCCATCCTTGACCTGATCTGTACGTCCAGGCTGCTCTTGGCCTTTGCCCTTGAAGAGAGGATCCGAGCTTTTACACTACTCCATTGAGGAGTTCTTCCATTAGTGCTCCATTGACCCTCTGATCGTAACAGTTATTCCTCTTGAGCCGATGTCTGCTGCATCGGCTGTGCTCGAAAACTTTCGAATTTCGAATTTTTTTTTACGGCCGACCTGTGCATCGGCCCCCATATTCCAATACCCATCACCAAAAAATGAGATGCTTCCGTTGCATATCCTCGTATTTTATCCACCTGGGTGCCCCCCCGAGCCGATTCTATCAAGAGGATTGATGGTATCGGCTCTGTTGGATAACATGTTGAACCCAAGCAGAACGGTGGGTGAGGATAATTTTGGCCGATTGCTGGAATCGGCCTCCACGTTGCTTGCTCGGTGAAGGTTTTGTAAGTTCCCTTCACAAATTTTTGGGGCCGATCACAAGGATCAGCCTCGCCACGTTTGCTCATTGATGTGCTCTTGCTACTCGCTCAGGCCGGTAGATCGAACCAGCCCAATCTCTGATTTTATCATGTTGGTGCGCTTGCTCGTCGTCCACCTTGGATGTATCGTGTAACCGTGGAGCACCGAGCTTCGTCGGAAGAACGAGCACCATGTTTGTGCCGGCCCGATGTTTCATCATCGGCTTTCCTTGCTTGGGGCGCCACTCCATCTTTCGTGGACGACCCTCTTCATCCAGGGTTCGCCGAACCTTCGCAGCCGGATCAGGCCTTGCTTTCCTCAATGTATGCAAGTATAACCTCTCGGCTTCTTCCGGGCCGCGCAATCGTTGAACCCTGCGTTTCGGGAACGGCTGAGTCCGTCGGGGCACCACCTTGGCCGGTGGTACCTGTCTTCTTCTTCTCCCTCGTCTTCCGAATCTTCGAGATCTTCCAACCGAGGGGACTCAGCTCGTTTGCTCCGTGGCGGGAGAGGTCCTAAGCGCTCGAACACGGACACGTTGGCTGCCTTCTTCTTCTTCCGGTTGCATTCCGGGCAATTGCTCGATTGTTGGCAATCGGCTCATTCCGAATCCCAGCGAGTGCTCGAAGATAGGACAATCCCGGTGCTCTGTCCTCGTCGTCTCGCTCCTTTGCCTTTCCCTTGGCACAACGCTCGTGCTCCTCCTCATCGCGATTATGCCGACGATGTCTTCGGCTTCTCTAGCCGGACGATCTCTTTCATCATCATCGCTGGACCGTCGGCGTTGGTCGTACTCGACTCACATACTTGTTGAGGAGGTGATCGGAGAGAGGTCGTTGATATCTTATGTTCTTCACTTCTCCCTCTGTTACGTAGCGCTTGCCGTCTTGGCGGAGCCGATCGCGTGGAGCGGCTTCCTCTGTTTCTTTGCTATGAGAGCGGCTGCCCTCATCTCCATCCTTGCCAGTGTGGTGTCCGAGATCTACCATGTTGATATTGCACAGGAAACCCGGCTGGCACCCTCGCATGGCAAGCATACTCCACCATGTTTACGGCGGGGAAGGGTGTGTGTCGACCTTCATGGCGTACTGGTTGAAAATTAGACGCCCGTTCTCTATCGCCGCTTGGATGTGCCGACGCCACACCCTGCGATCGTTGGTGGCATGGGAGAGCGAGTTATGCCATTTGCGGTATGGCTTTCCATTCAGCTCTTGCGCCGTGGGGAATTTGAGACCTTCGGGTATCTTCAATCGCTTTTCCTTGAGTAGGAGGTCGAAGATTTGCTCGGTCTTGGTCACGTCAAAATCAAATCCCCGGGCGGGCCTCGGTGGCTTTACCCATTTGCGGGACACGGGGGTTCCTCCCCGAGTCCACTCAGCCACTGCTACTTCTTGGTCTCCCGCAGGAACTTCGTCTTCCTCTCGCATCGACCGGGGCCACTTGCACGCTTGAACTTGTCCTGGTACAGGTCCGGGTGGCGCTGTTCATATGCTGAAAGTTTCGAACCATGTGCGCCGGCGAGGATAATCTGCTTGGGAGGCCGTGTCCTTGAGCTGTGTTGCAAGGCCCGCTACGCCAACTCGATCGCTTCCTTTTCAGTTATACGAACCGAAAAGCATCGGTTCCTAAGATTCCTGAAGCGCTGGATGTATTCTGTCACAGTTTCTCCGCGCTTCTGACGTAGTTGTGCTAGATCGGCAATGCTAGACTCGGAAGCTTCTGAGTGGTACTCGTTCATGGAACCGCTCTTCCAATCTGCTTCCATGTTTGGATGGAGTTCGGTGGTAGCGATGTGTACCACCCGAAAGCCGATCCTGTGAGGGATCGTGAGAAGAACCTCACGCGCAACTCATCCGACGCTGAGATCGTGCCCAGCTGTGCCAAATATCGGCTCACATGCTCGATGGAGCTGGACCCGTCCGATCCACCGAACTTTGTGAAGTCCGGGAGCCGATATTTAGGTGGCGGCGGGATCGGTTCGTAGCTGTTGTGGTACGGCTTGGTGTAGCCGAACGCCTTCCTTTTCGGCATCATACCGAACCGATCTTTCGAATTGTACAAATCTGATCCGCTGTGATGGCTGAAGGTGTCGAACCCCGAAGATTCGCCGGGTGGCATACTTAACCAGCCATGCTTGCTTTTCCGGTTCTAAGCCAAGCTGCGGGAGCTGGGCTTTGGAGGTTTGTCGGGGCGGCGTACTTAGCCAGCCACGGCCGCTTCTCGAGATCGGCTCCGACGTTCCTCCTGCCGTTCCGCAGGCCGCTGTTATTGCAGCCTGGTTCGAGAGTGCCAAGGCGTTGCCGTCCGGCACGTATGCGCACGCGTATCCGTGCGGGACCTCCTTAGGTGGCTCGGGCAGGAATTGGTAGTCACTAGGATCACCACCAATCTTGTAGACGACGTATGCCGATGAGTTCGGCGGTTCCGGTGCTACCCATGCGAACGGGCCGGGGCTGGAGCGGCATCTCTCCTTTGAAAGTCCCCGAGCCGGTCCCGACGGGGAGTACCGGTGACTCATGATTTCCTGGACGACGCGCAGAGCGACACGCTCCAAGGTGTTCACCGAGGCTCTCGAGTGGCGGTGCGGCGAATGAGCCACCATGTAGTTGATCTCCTGCCGCGGCGACCCGGTGCGTTCTTCGACGGGGCGGACAGGTCCACTCCATCGAGCGCGCCTTCGGGTGTGAAACCCTTCCACCTGACGCCATGGGAGCGGGTTCGGTGGAAGGAGCCGATGAGTTCGGCTTCGAGGGTTGCCTTGATCTCGTCATGCTTCTTCTTGAGCTCATCAGGCAAATCCGCGTACGTGACCGGAGTGTCTTCCGCCATCTCGGATGTAGACGGCGATGTGGTGGATGTTGAAGGTTGTCCCACCGGCGTGCCGAGAATGTGTTGACGTCGAAACCCACGGCGGGCAGAGACGGGCAACACCGTAGAGCCGGGAACAACTAGGGCTGCGGCTGGCCCTAGTCCCTCCGAGCGACGGCCCGCAAAGCCTCACTGGTCGCACGCACCGATGTTTATCACAAGGGCGTGCCACCCGACCTATACCCGGTCGGGAAGGTGTGGATGATGCCTCGCTTAGTTTCCTGCAGGGCACACACGTAAACGTTAAATACGAGCCTCGATCGGCTCTCGGGTTATCCCGTGAATCGGCTCAAAGAGCCGATCCACCCATGATTCGGACGAGGTGTCCGAATATATGGTGGTCCTGCTTGATCAAGGTAAAGCTAATGAGATCTACGACGATGTGGGGTTCTCACCGCATAATCGGATCGTCCTACTCCGAGGTTGGGCCTCGCGGCCACGCACGGTGATCGTAAGCCGATCCTAAACAAGGCCTAAAAACCAACACGAGGTTGATCCTCGGAACATCCTCGCTTAGGGCCAACGAACGACACCCTACGTGCCGCTGGATCCTCCCCCTTTGTAAGGCCTAACTATTGCAGATATTAAACTAATCCTTGTAGAACAAGGAGCAATCGTAACGGATCAGATCTACCAAACTATGATCAAGCGGGGTGCCGCCCCTACACCTAAGATAGGTGTAGGGCGGCTAGACATGCAAGGGTTGCACTACGAAAGCATGTAACATGAAGAACAATGCTAACCCTAACATGTCTAAGATAACTACGTTGCTCGCCATAAAAAAGGCTTCGATACGAGCAACGCATGAACAACGTAGGCGAGGCTTGTGCTGCCTAGATCGCAAGATGCGATCTAGGCAGCATGACGCTTACCGGTAGAAACCCTCGAGACGAAGGAGTTGGCGATGCGCCGAGATTTGTTTGTGGTTGAACGTTGGTTGTTGTCTATTCCATAAACCCTAGATACATATTTATAGTCCAGCGGACTTTCTAATGCGGGCGTGCACCAAACCGTGCACGAGTAAGATTCTAACTTCTAAACTAAGATACGATCTAATATGTTACAGATAAACGGGCAATTAAGCCCAACTTGGTATAAAAGGCCGATCCACGTATTCCTCCTATATATATATTTCTTCAAACCCATCTTGATCGCGGCCCACCTCTGACTTGGTCAAATTCTGGTGATAACAGTTGACTATGGATCTGCTTCAGCTTTACCATAATCATTATATTTCTCACCTTCATGCTTCTCATGTACTAAAGTACTCCTCTGTTGAGGTAAAGCATGAATGTTGATGGGCACTTCCTTCAGAGTATTGTGGTTGCTTCCCACTACTTTGTTTCCTTTATCTGATGAACCTTCATCTTGTCTTCAAAATATTCAGAATTCGTCACTTCCTCACACGAATACCATTACCCTCTAGATCTATAGCATCAAGTGAGGACTTGATATTGCAACATGCATTTGCATACCAAAGTCAAACTTCATGTATGGATCTAGTCAAACAATGAAAATCCAATAAAATCCAAGAAGATTCAGCTTTGTGTTTATAGTACACACCATCATAAGCTTGAATATGCTTGTTGAGTAAGACATCTCTAAACATCAGGCTCTGATGTGTAGTATAGAACACCACATAATTTAGGTTTATATCGTGATACTTAGCACGAATATAGGGAATTCTACTATTTGTCTCAACCTTTACCTTAATTGCACATTTGCAATGAGATAAACTTGAAACAAAGTGGTCTAGGATAGTTGTGGTTAACCTAATTTTCTTTGGAAGTACTAACTTAGCTTCCATTTTGTTGAGGACTACTTCGATGATATGTCTGGTTCTAACATCACTATTCTAGACACATAACTATTGGAATATAGCTCCTATACTTCCAAGTTATTGTATCGTAAGGCTATGGACCTAATGTTCTTGACACAGTTCCCATGGTTTTTGGAACATAATTCTTGCACTATTGTTTAGCACTTGGCTTCTTATTGTACTCCTACCAAATGTTTATGATGTTCCAGTCCATCACATAATGACTCTCAAGTGAATCATATATGATTAACAACTCTACCATGTAAGTAATCATATTTTATTCATATCTCTCTTCCTTATCTCCCATGATTGACTCATCATGGTCTATACTACCTCATATGACTCATAGTTATCACTTACTATCAGTTGTTTCACACGTCTAGAAAATTTTACTTACTCATTACTTGTATTGGTTTACACCTTCTAATAGGATATCTTCATGATATACTGATTTTAATCACTTGTTATTACTCCTATTACAGGTCTGGATAACTCTTATTTATTCATGACAGGTGTTGGTACACATCTTCCAATAGGATATCTTCCTTATGGTTGTATCCTCTCTTTGGACTACCATGTATTGTATACCAACTGTGATCTACTCATCTATTGTTTAAGGACTTCATGGTGTACTATATGTTTGGGATTAGTTAACTAACTTCGCTTAGGAAAGATAGGTAGAAAAGTTTGACTCGAGTGTGTCAGGATTATTCGCAGTTGAATATCCATCTCAAGTCATAAAAAGTTTTGGTTTACCTAGGACAACTTCCTATGGACACTACCAATCCTATAGGTCTCCTTTAAAGGTTTTAATCCTAGGGTCAAAGCATTTGCTCTGATACCAACTGTGGTGACCCGGCATACCACTCGCATGGTGTAGTATGCAAGTCCGATATAACACCAATGAAACACCGTTCCACTAGTGTTATATCGCTCGGAGTGGTACAACAGAAACATATGCGGGTCCAAGGCATGTCTATAGAATTACATCACGGACTCGTTACATAAGATCATCACAGCCTCCTACTTTACAATGAGGTAAACTCGCAAATAAACTCCGGAAGAACGACTCGTAGACTAGTCTTATCACGAACTCTATTTGTAGAGTATTTAACTAGCTACCGTGGCTATGAATAGATTCTAGCTAAATAGGAGCTAGGTTTAGGAAGCTAGTTCCTTTCTATAGCTAAACTAGGTTTTCTCCTTGATGTAAGTGGTATCTGACTCTTCTGACAGGGTCCTGTCTCGTGAAGTAGTTGTTGACTCCTCGGCCTTCGAATTGCACTGTAGATCCTCCTTCGATGCCTTCATATCTAAGCAGGGGATTTAAGAGTGGGATGAGTACGAGCGTACTCAACAAGTTCATTATAGGAAAGAGGTGTTTAATGCACTAGCTACGACATTAGACCGAAAGTCTAATACCAATGCAGGTTTTCATAATCATTTCTTCAAGAGGTTGCTTTTATTCAAAGAGCTATGTCCGTCAGCCTTCACCGGTTTACTAGAACTTCATGGAGCTCCTTTCCGGCCGCGTTCGCACTTCCATATCCCGGAACAGGGAGTGACAGGTCACGGTTCTTTACACTCTGCAGAGGTGTGTTGCTTTACCCATAAGAGATCTTAACCTTGGTGCCAACCGGGAATGACCCGTCCACACTTCCTATGGTGTGAGGCCCAGTATAAGGTCTAGCCAATCATGTTCCTCCGCTACCTCGAACACCCACCCGTTGTTGCATGCCCCGACCCTGGGTCCACGCCGGTCCCATTATTCCCGTGATTTCGGGGTGGACCCCGACCACGACAACAAGGCTTGGGCTCTACCATACACTCCTACGCCGGTAGCTGCAACCCATCATAGACCGCATTACCGTGGGGAATTAGAATGGGATCCCCACCCTCCGGTTGTTCCGCAAGACACAACTGCTACGGCAAGCAATGCTTTACCGTGGGGAATTAGAATGGGATCCCCACCCTCCGGTTGTTCCGTCAGATACAACTACTACGGTAAGCGCATCCGTTGATGAACGAGAGGTGGAAACACTTTTGACTACTCCGTCCCACTCCGGATCTTATGGTTAACACGGGTATTACGGCACAAGAATCATCGGCGACATTTTTTGTTTAATCCTAGATGGATATAAACCCGTGCAATGGAACCTCCACCATATCAACACAATCCATGGTTCCATTGCCCACCACATAGTCATATTCATAGTTATGAAAGTAGTGGTTTTTGATTTTTATGCAATAGTGATAACCATAGTACTTTGCAAGTAATTTGATAGAAATACTCAAATGACATGAGCAAGTGATGAACTTGCCTTTCTTGACTGCAAGATTATGCAGACAAGGTCTTCGATATGCAATAACTCCAAATTCTGAAATAGCAATCATCGTCCGGTAGGGATGATGTTTAAAAGATTGGCAAGGATGCAATAATGCATAAAAATGAGATGCAATCGCTCTAAGCGTGACCTAACCCCGATGATTTGGGATCAGTGAGTTGTAATGATTGGTTCATGGTGTGTTGCACTTTTAGAGTGATTCACATACAAGGTTCTTATTCAGATGTGATTACTTGGTATTATCAACAGGTAGTTAATAGAGCATAATAATCAATTGAGCGCACAAAGAATGATAATTGGCATAATATTAACAAGTAAAGAACAGTGGTCGGTTTAGTATTATATGGCATGGTTAATGATTAATTATCATATACTTTAAAAGAATAACTTTTGAAGAACATACTTCTTAAATATTAAGAAGTATATCAATTAGGGTTGAGGTTGTCTAGGGTTTGCTATTGGATTCACTAAGTAAGGAATAGTGGTTTCCTTAAATAGGATGTTTAATAATTTATCTTACACTAATGGGGTTTAGTGGAGTATGGTTATGTGGTGCATGATAATTGGCATGGTTACTATTAGGGTTCATCATAATGGTGTGATGCTAAGCATGGTTAATTAAAATTGGTATCTCTAAGGATAGGGGCTAGGGTTTGCATTTGGTTGCCCTTATTTGATCATTTAGGTCTGATGAGGATGAACACATGGGATACCTGGATATTAGTGATAGGTCTTCTACATTTTAGGTGTCCAAAACAAGTATTTAGTTGCTACTGTGGTTCTATGATTTGTAATAAGGTATCATGATCACATGCTCTAACCTAGGGTTTAGGTTAGGAGCAATTTAGGGTTCACATGTAATCATTGAACTAGGGTTCCTAGTTGAATTAGGGTTTTGGGTTTCACATGAAATGATAGGGTTGTAATATCATTCCATATGGAATTAGGGTTTGCTATTTACCATATAGTTCTATGATTAATAACTTCAATTTAAAGTTGAAGTTATTAATAACTTGGGAATAAAAATAATATTGAATTTGGCATTTTATTATTTTTAAACAATTAATAATTAGGTAATTATTAATTAGGGTTTAAATCTCTCTAATAAAGATTTAACAAATAATAAATAAAGAGAATTTAGTTTTAATGTTTTCTTTATTTATTTACTGGTTTTTATTTACTTTTGGGAATTTTTTTTTATACTAATTATTGAATTTTAATTGAATTTGGAATTAAAGAAAGGGCTTAATTCATAAGTATTAAATAATTGAATTTTTATTAAAAATAAAAATTCCATATTATATTTTTATTGGATAGAGATTAATTTTCTAAGAATTTTGATATCTTATATTTATTTTTCTGAGTTTTTATTAATTTTCTACAATTATATGAAGTTTCAGCAATTTTCTGAATTTAAACTAAAACGAAATCTGCTAATTATACCCGGTCTGGGCTACCCCAATCCACTGACTGGTGGGGTCTTTGACCAGGTCAGTTGCCACGCGGGCAACGACCGGTCAAAGAACGTGGAACGGCCCCACTGCCACGTCGGCTTGACCGGCGGCTCAACATCGGCGACAGGAGCAGGCGGCGCAGCCGATTTATGGCACTCCAGGACGCGCGGCTGGGCTCAAACGAACCCCCGCGACACACTGAGTACCATGGTGGTAACGGTTTTCCCAAATAGCCACCGGAGCGTCGCCGGAGAAAAAGCCCGCGGCGGAGCAACTCCGGCGGGATCTCGAATCATGGGCTACGGTTGATGAAAATGCAAAATTAAGGGGTCTCTGGAAGCGCATACTCACCCTGAAGCTGATAGACTGCTCTACGAAGCCCGGTATGGTCGGAGTTGCCCTCGCGGACATGATTTCCGGCGAGGTGCTGCAGAAGGGACTAGTGAAATTGGGCCTCTCCCTAGCCTCCCCGGATGCGTGCCTTCTCCCAAAGGGTCTACACGTCGAAGCGCACCTCCTCGACCTCCTCTCGGATGCTGGGGCGCCTCCCCTCGTCCGCTTCTTCTCCGACACCGGCGGTAACTAGCGGACTATTGCCAGGGATAGGGAGTGAATGAGAGGGCGAGGTTTGGCGGAGACGAACTAGGGTTCTTGGGGTGAAGCTCTGAGCAGCTTTATAGCTCCCGGCATGGTCAAATTCGGCGTCACATCGCCGGAGACGGCGCAGATGCCACGGTGAGGTAGAGGTGTGCAATGGGCACGAATCGTGGCGCAAACTATGTCAACGGACTCGTTGCGATTCACGCAGATATTTGGAATGGAATTGGAGTCCGGGGATCGTCCTTATCGTCGTCGAGGACGTGGCCAGGGAGCTCCTCCGCCGTGTCGATCTCAGGGAAGAAGAAGGAACGGCTTCGCTTCTTCTCTTTATTTTTCTTACAGCGAAACGTTATTTGGGTCGGGTTGATTCTGGTACTGGGCTGGGCTGTGCATTGGGCTTCTGTTGGGCTGCGTCAAGGCTGAAGCTGGGTTGCTGCGGCCTGGCAGGGTAAGTCCTTTTCTCCTCTTCTTTTTCTGTTTTTAATTCTGGTTTTTATAATTCAAATTTGAATTCTTTTCTATTTTGCAGGTCTTACTTATTTGAAACATATAAGGATTAGTTCAAGATGCTGCAAGGTCTTGAGTGGTGTATTTGCAAATTTAATGTGGCACCATAACATTGGTTTAATTATTATTATTGGTATTTGAATTTCAATACCCCTTATGGACATGAATTTGAATATTATCTTTGGGAATATCCAAATTGTTTTCCAATTGGTAGTTTTCTTACTTAGTAATATTTATTGTTTTATTTGGTATTACTTTGCAAGAAATAAGTTGCCAAGTAAGGTTTGTTTATGGAGTTCTATTAAGTAAGTGACTAAATGGCATGATTTCATGTGCTAAAAATATCTCTAAGGACTTGATCTCTCATTTGAGATTGTTGGCCACTTACACATGAATTTATGTGAGCACTTGCTTGTTAAGGTCTTGTGAGGTTTATCTTAATTTCTATTTCAAGTTTAATACTTGTACTATTATTTTAATAACACCTTGAAATACTTAGAGTAGGTATTACTCTCATCAGGGTTTGGTTTTGATTCTAATGATAAGTGGTTGATTACCACTTATGGGTTTGAATTATTAAATATAGTACAAGGTTAATCTTTGGTTCATAATTGAAACCAAAGATATAGTTTGTGAGCAATTTCTAAGGTTCTAATGAGATTCACCTAATGGCAATTGGTTTGAATCTCATCTATAGCCTGGTTTGTATTATGATCACCATAGTGATACATAAACTAGGGTTGAGGTTTAATTCTTGGTTGTGAGATGGGATGACACCATATTGCAAGTGCTAGGGTTAATCTCCCCTAACCAAGATGATATGGTTAGTTTCTTAATTGCTTCTGTGCTCATTTAATTACTAAGGATTTGAGAATTGGTTTTATCTTCTATCAATTAACTACAATTATTATTCCCAGTTTATCATTTAAAGTAACTACATTGGTTATAGTCCTTTTTATAGTTAACTTTGGTCAAATGGATTGATGGTTTCTCACCATATAAAGTATAGAGTTGTCTCTAAAGGTTTTCTTGTGGTTCTTAAGTGAAGAATAGGTGGAATGTAAATGTGGTAGGATTCTACTTATGATCACCAAGTGATTCACAAGTTAAGGTTGGGATCTAAGCCTAGGGTTGCTTATTATTGATCTCCTTATAATTTCATGTGGCTAATGATATCTGCTTATCCTATTAGGGTTTAACTTATCCTCACATACTTCAAGAGCATGATCATGGTTAGACATGATCCACTTGTTCTTGATATCTTTATCTCAAGTTCTTAGGGTTTATGATCATCACTCAATTTATAATGATCAAGATTTGGCTTCCTAAATTATTTCTAATGGAATGGGTTCTCACTTCCATGATCAAGCATTGTCTTGATCAACTAGGATATATCACTTCTATTTTACTTTCTAGGATGGTCATGGTCATGGTTGTCTCAATAGTTTTATATCCCGGGAAATGCCCGAGATATTTACTTAAAGTTCCCTCAAGAACTGATGGTTTAATCATTTGGATATTTGAGTAGATAGAACTAGGATTAGTATGGATGGTCTCTCTCATTTGGGAAGGACTTCAATGCTAACCTAATATTAGGCTCCATAGAGGTTGATGTGATCATCAAGATCTATGTTTAACATTAATGGTTATCTCTCTCTAGGGTTATTTTGAAGATGATGATTTGAATACTTGGATGTATATCCAAGGTTTAACTCAAGTTTTGTTATTGCTTCTTTAATAATTATAATAGACTCTCACCTCTCTAGGTTTGATGTATAACTATTTGGAATAGAGAAGAATTATATTTCTTGAGTGGATCTCCTTGTTATTATTCCAATGTTGAAATGGAATGGATACCATGAGGTTCATGATAGGATCAAGGATTAGTTTAAGACATGGAGAAGATAAGTGAAGAATAGTTTCTCCAATTATTGTTACTTGATTTCCAATTAAATGGATGTTCATATGTTATGGCAAGGTTTACCATATTATGATCTGTTTTGAGATCAAGCAATTGATCATTGAGTAAGGTGTTGTTGTGTTGATTATTAGTTCCATTTGATCTAACCCCTTAGATCAAATCCTCTCTTTCTAAAACAAGGTTTTAACAAAGTCACATTGAGGTTTGTAGTGCTTGACTTGATGAGCTACTTCAATTCCACCAAGGTCAAGTGAAACTTCAGTTCATCGTGATTGTTTTTCTTAAAAGCGCGAAAATTCCCCAGATTTTCTATGCATGAATGCAATGCACACATCTGTTTCCTCTATTTTTGTAACCCTATTACCTGGGATATTACATAAAGCTTATGGTAAACTTGCATACTCAATCATATTAATCATTGATGACTTTCAAAGCTATATTCATTCAGGTAAAATTTGTACTAAACAAGGAAGAGTAAAGACATGATGAAACAAATCACAATATAATAGTTTGATCACAACAACTCAAATGCTTGCTTGAGATGGAGGGAAATAGGTTTACTGACTCAACATAAAATAAAAGACAGACCCTTCGCAGAGGGAAGCAAGGATTAAATCATGTGCTAGAGCTTTTTCAGTTTTGAAATCATATAAAGAGAATAAAAGTAAAGTTTTGAGAGGTGTTTGTTGTTGTCAACGACTGGTAGCGGGTACTCTAACCCCCTTGCCAAACAGACCTCCAAAGAGCGGCTCCCATGAAGGACGTTATCTCTACCAGCAAGGTAGATCATCCCTCTTCTCTTTTGTTTACACATGTATTTTAGTTTATTTAAGGATGACACTCCCCCAACCTTTGCTTACACAAGCCATGGCTAACCGAATCCTCGGGTGCCTTCCAACAATCTCATACCATGGAGGAGTGTCTATTGCAAAATTAAGTTGCTTACTGATGAATCATAGCAAAACACGTGAAGAGAATCTATTTCTATTTCTATTGTTGTATATTAAAAGTAAATTACAGGCTCACCAGAAAAAGAGAAATACTCTAGAAAATCCCACAAAAATTAGAAACATCTGACCGTTAAAATAAGTAATTAGCCGATGTCAACCAATGGATCTTATACATTTTTTTTTACAAAAATAGTTACACAAAATTACCCACCAATGCCATGCATCTTTTTTTTTTTGCACTCCTTTGATAGGTTACGGACTCCATCAAAAAACAAAACCTAAGCTAAGTCTCCCCTAGCGCATGCTCGCGCCGCCGCCCGCCGTATTTGCCTTTTCGTCTCCGCACCAGCCGATCTCCTCCAGGTGCATACAAATAGATTATGGATCAGTGCTTTAGGTTTGGAGTAGCAGATTTCATGCAATGGACCAACAGTATTTTAATCCATGACTTCGTATTCCGTGGATCTTGCTGGCGGATCGCCGCCAACTATTCCGATCTCATGTGGTGTCATATTTGTGGTGATGCGATCAGTCGGTGGTGTAATCTACTCAAGCATCTACCGTATTCAGTTTTCAATCTTTGCCTCTCTTTTTCTCATATAGACAACATGAAGCCGTGCAACCAGGCAACATGGATGGATCATGGAATTTGACTTGGCTCATGCATCCATCGGTCCATCCAGACTGGACGAGCAGCACAAAGCCAATGTATGTACGAGGTTCTCTTTAACTGCTTCGTTTACTTCCTTAGAGATCTCCCAGATTAATTTCGTTCTTGATTATTAACTTAAAAGTATTCATCCTTTTCTCTCCAGTCTGATAGCAGCAGCCTGCCGCCGCCGTGTTCAAGAGTATATTTATGCACGATGCCACCGTATTCCGATCCCTTGGTGTGTCCCAGGAAACGCTGCTGCCGCCGACGTGTTCAGAAGTGTATTCCGATCCATTAGCGGCGGCAACGTGGTTCAGAAGCGTATTCCGATCCTTCGTGTGTCAGCAACGAATTACAGCGGAGACAGCTGCTTGATTGGTAGGTTCTCTCGAATCATCTCCCATAAGTGTAAAGCTGTTCCTTGCATGTATACACTATTTTTTTGGCGGGGCACATGTATAACTTTCTCTTTGATTCTTTGATTAATAGACTGGAATCACGGGGATTAGAGTGTGGAATGAGGGCAAGATTAGGGATATTTTTCACCCACATGACCCTGACGAAATTCTGAAACTGAACACTATGAAACATGATGAGGATACCCCCGCTTGGCATTATGAGAAATCTGGAATTTTCTAAGTTAAAAGCGCGTACAGACTGGCCTTTGACCTCTCAAGAATGGCTCAATACAATAGTGGCAGCTGTGTCTCGGGGGATGATTCCAGGAACATTTGGAAGCTAATTTGGAGATGTCAGGTTCCAAACAAAGTTCGTATTTTTGCCTGGAGATGCCCCTCCGACAACCTAGCCACACCATGAAGAATAAGTGGCGCAGAACATTGGAACTGGATAGCACATGCTTCATTTGTGGTATTGGTGAGGAGAGCAGCTTTCATGCCACAGTGGTCTGTACAAAGGCGAAAGCTCTTGGACAACAGATGCCAGAAGTCTGGAGCCTGCCAAATGAAGATCAGTTTATTTACACTGGACCTGATTGAGTGATTGGTTACTTATACTGTTGGCGAACTCTCCTCCAGAGTCCCATCCATTGATTCTACTCCTTTTTATGCCGTTCTTGGCACATGAGGAACAATATTACTTTTTTTTCGAGAATACACCCTGGAAGGTGTATTAATCACATAGAAGAACAGCCAGAAGGCTCACACCACAATGTTCGCGCTGTCAACAGGGGTGACAGCTCCCCCGTCAAAGTCTAATCTCCGTCTCTCCACGAAAAAGGAAAAGGGTCGGGAAAGCCGAAAAACTCAGAGCGGAACAACCTAGCTAAGCGCCAATTGAGGGACTCCTCCTTGATCCTCCCTCTAATCGCTCGAGCCTCCGGTACTGCGCCGTTGAACACCACTTCATTCCGGTGCCTCCAAATGCACCAGAAGACAAGGATCACCGCCGTCCAAAGGTCCCGCCTCAACCCTGAGGGACAAGTCAAGGAGGACCAACACTGAAGAAGGTCGGTGTCCACGGAGGGAAGCCACTCCAGCTTCCCCCACCGAGCTAAGGCCCAAGCCCAGACCTCACGCGAGACCACACACCCAAGCAGAAGGTGCTGGATGGACTCCGGCTCCTGGTCGCACAGTGGGCAAGCAGCAGGGTGTGGGAGGCCACGCCGCTGCAGTCTATCCGCCGTCCAACATCTGTTCCTGGAAGCCAGCCAGGCGAAGAACTTGCAGCTGTAAGGTGCCCGCGAACGCCAAATCTGGGAGGCCACCGGCGCCATAGTGGTCCCAGCAAAGAAGGCGTCGTAGGCCGACTTGGCAGAGTAGACACCGTCCACCGTCCACCGCCAGCGAAAGGCATCCACCTGGTCAGGCGAGAGAAGGATGTCGGAGATGGCATTCGAAAGGAGGAAGAACTCCGGGACCGCCGCCGGTCCCAAGTTGGGACCGCAGTCCCGCATCCACTCCCCACCGAGCCCCTCCTTGACGGAGCGGGAGTTGGCGTGACGCTTGCTGACCAAGGCCGCCAAGTTAGGCGCAAGATCCGCCACCCTCGCTCCGCCAATCCAGCCGGTCCTTCCAGAACAAGGCGTCCTCACCGTTGCCCAAGGAGACCGCCATGGCCGAGTCAGCCAGGGCCCGAGCCAGAGGGGGAACCTTGAGATCGAACTCGGCCCACGCCTTCGTCGGGTCCGTACGCTGTAGCCAAGCCCACCGACACCGCAGAGCCACGTTGAGGAGGCGAAGGTTAGGGATGCCTAAGCCGCCACACCTCTTCGGAGCGGTCACCTTATCCCACGCCACCAGACAGTGGCCACCACTGACGTCAGCCCGCCCCTTCCACATGAAGCCGCGGCACACCTTACCGAGAGCTTGTAAAGTCTTGGGGGGGATGTCCAGGGACATCATGGCATGGACTGGTATGGCGCTAAGCGTGGTCTGGACGAGGATGGTCCTACCTCCACGATTCAACAGGCGGGCACCCCACTGCGGCAGCCGCTTGGCAGCGCTCTCCACGATCGACTGGAGCTGAGCTGCCGAGGGCTTGCGCAGCCCTAACGGCAGGCCGAGGTACTGACAGGGCCACTCCGCAACGGCACAGCCCAGGGTGGCACGCGCCAGCTCCACCTGGGCTAGGCTACATCGGATGGGATGAACCGAGCTCTTAGCTCGGTTGGTGAGAAGACCCGAAGCCTTCCCGAAGTCCTCCAGTACCGCCGCACAGGTGTCAAGATCAAGGCAGGTGGGCTTGAGAAAGATGACCACGTCGTCAGCGTACATGGAGGTGCGCTGTCGGAGGCCACGAGGGGCCAGGTCGGAGAGCAAGCCCTCCGCCGCAGCCTTCTGGAGCAAGAGGTACATAACCTCCATGACAGAGTCGAAGAGCAGGGGGGAGAGCGGGTCCCCCTGTCGCAGCCCACGCCTGTTGTATATAAGGTCCCCCGCGACACCATTCACCAGGACACGGGTCGAGGCCGTGCTGAGCAGCCCCACCACCATAGAAAGCCACTTGGGGCCAAAGCCCAACTTGGTCATAACCTCAAGGAGGAAGGACCAATCCACGGTGTCAAAAGCTTTGGTGATGTCAAGCTTCAACATGACTGCCGGGGCCTTGAGAGCATTCAACCTCCTAGCCGTAGACTGCACGAGCTGGAAGTTGTCATGGAGGCAGCGACCGCGAATGAAGGCACTCTGATAGGGCCCAATGAGCTGCCCCATACGCGGAGCAAGGCGAGAGGAGAGCACCTTTGCGATGAGCTTCGCCACACTGTGGATCAGACTGATGGGCCGGAAGTCTTTTACCTCCACGGCATCGGCATGCTTGGGGAGGAGAGAGATGAGGGCCTGATTGGCCACATGGAGACCACGGCAGTCCCCATTCCACATGGCATGAAAGGCATCCATCACATCGTCCTTGATGATCTCCCAACAGGCGACATAGAACCTGCCAGTGAACCCGTCTGGCCCTGGCGCCTTGTCCAGCTCCTGCGCCTTGACCACATTCCACACCTCCTCCACAGAGAAGGGGCTCTCGAGCTCGAGCAGGCCATGAGCCGGCATGCCAAGGAAATCCAAGTCCACAGAGAAGGGGCGGTCAGGACAGGAACCAAGGAGCTGCTGGAAGAAGGCATCAACGGCCTTCCCCTTCTCCTCTTGCTCGGCAACCAGCGCCCCATCCACCTTGAGGTGGGTGATGAAGTTCTTCCTGCGCCTATGGTTGGCGTGAAGGTGGAAGAACTTGGTGCAGGCATCACCCTCGCTCAACCACGTAATACGGGAGCGCTGGCGCGCAATCGTCCGCTCGAGAGAGGCCAGGCCCAACAATTTGCGCTTAAGGAGCTTCCGCATCCCGCGCTCACCTCGCGACAGGGTCCGGCTCTCCATAGCCACGTCGAGCCGCAAGATGAGCTCATTCGCCACGAGGATCTGCCGCTTGACATTGCCGATGAAGCGGTCGTTCCAGCTGGTCAGCGCCTTCGCCGTTGCAGCAAGCTTGGCAGCCAGCCGCTTGAAGGGGTTTGCCTCCGCTGGGGTAGATGACCACGCCCCGCTCACGGTATCGGCAAAACCCTCTGCCTTGGGCCAGAAAGCCTCAAAGCGAAACCGCCTTCCGGTTGGGAGGGGGCCACCGAGGTTGAGGAGCAGCGGACAATGGTCCGACGTCGAGGAGCTGAGGGCCGAGAGGAGGGAGGCCGGAAAGATCGTCTCCCAGTCTACTGTAGAGAAGACGCGGTCGAGCCTCTCAAGGGTGGCCTGCTCCCTCTCATTAGACCACGTGTATCGCCTCCCATTGAGGTAGAGCTCTTTGAGCTCCAAGTCATTGAGAAGCCTACGGAACTTGCCCATCATCCGGCGATTCAGGTTCGTGTTGTTCTTGTCCTGGGCGTCCACAATAAGGTTGAAGTCACCGGCTACCGCCCACGGGCCCGGATGGAGGTCACGCACATCCTTAAGCTCTGATAGAAATAGGAGCTTGTCCGCGTCTGATTGCGGTCCATAGACCCCCGTGAACCACCACCCATCAGCATCAGACCCCCCCACTCGAGCCGTGATGGCATTGGGCGAGAGATGAGGGTTGGAGATGGTCACCTCCACTGACTTCCACGCAAGAAGGATACCACCTCGGGTACCGGCTGCCGGGAGGTAGAAGAACTCGTCGAAGGCCCTACCAAGGCATCTGTCCACAACCTCACGGGACACAACTTCCAACTTGGTCTCTTGGAAACAAACCACGGAGGCGCCAGAGAGAGACCAATTGGTAGATCGCATCACAACGAGACGACGAGTTCAGACCACGAACATTCCAAATAAGCCAAGACAGCATGTTCGAACAAGATACACGGAGGACACCGCAAAAGGGGGCGCCTCAGAAAAACACCACGTAGAGCCTACACAACCTGCCCCTCTACATCATCGCCGGCTGGCGGAAGCGCCGATGGCAGCCAACCGAAGAGGGCGAGGCAGGCAGCGAGGTCTCTGTCGGTCACCGGCTTGTCAAAGAAGCGGAGGTAGGCATCAAGCGTGTCATCATCAATGATCTCCCCCTCACGAGCAATGCCCAGCTGGACCATGATGGTCTTCTGCTGTTCCTTGATTGGGGTGCCAGCCCCAAACCGCCCCGCCACTCTACTGCTTCGACGAACCACGGATGGCAGAACACGGCGCTTCCGCGGTGGCTTGGGAACCGGCCTGGGCAGGAGGGCTTGGCGACGCACCCTACAGCGGTCGCGAAAAGAGGCGAGGCGCAGCGACAGCTCATCAGACGACGAGGAGGGCGGTGTTGGAGCAGGAGAGACGTCCGCCGGAGGGGTGTTGCATGGCGGAGGCGGCTGCCCAACAATCTCCTCGACTGCGGGACGCTCCACAATCTCGCCCTCTTCAAACTCCGGCGAGGAGAGGACAACGGTGAACATCGACATTGGCTTGCCGAAGGAGTGCCGGGGCTTCTCCGCATCGGAGTCGAGCGAGTCGACCGACCTGGCAGGCGACAGAGGCCCAGTGGGCGACCGAGGCCCAGTGGGCGACCGAGGCCCATCAGCCGGCCAGAGGACAGGGTTGGCTGGAGGCCACCTGGGCCGGCCCAGCTCATGGATCGAAGGAGAGCCCAGGGCGCGGGAAATCTCCCGCGAACGCGCAGAAGCAGCCGCCACCTCCACATGCAACGACTCTTGGTCAAAAGCTGCCGGCGAGGAGGAGGACCCGCAGCAGTCCCCGCTGTCTCCGGCAGGGCCGCCAGAGGCCGCCCGCGGAGGAGACGACGCCAGCCGCCCCTTTTGACCGAGCGCGGTCCCAAAAGGGGAGAGGAGGGACGCCGCCCCGACCCCACCTGGTTTGGGCGCGGGCGCGCCGACCTGGGCGGTGCCTTGGCCCGTAGCCGCAGGCAGCCCCACCACTTCCACAGCGTCTGGAGCATCCGCAGGTGGGGCCCACGGCGCCACCGCGGTGGCCGGCACCAGCGCCACCCGTCGCTCAACCCCGCCGCGCCATCGCCGGGGAGGATCCTGGCCGGAACCAGATGCAGCACCTCTACCAAAGTCACGCAGGCCACGCGCGTCCGGCTCCACACTGCCGCCAGGAGTCTTGCCATCACCGGCACTGCCACCACTGGGCGGGTCCCTGCCACTACCTCCGCCGCCGGCACCAGAGGCCGGCAAGGGCCGCACCGCCAGGTCTTCTACGCGAACGATGTGCACAGTCGCTTCATAATCAAGCAGAGCAACCTCGTCCGGAATGAGCGCGTCGAGTGGCAGGAGCAGGTCGTCGTCGCCGTTGTCGAAGAAGAGAGGCTCGGCAAGCCAGATCTCCTTAGAGCGCGGGATGGAGGCGGGGCTGTCTGTCCATGCAGTGATCCGGAAGCAACCCATGTCTTCACGGCTCGCCGTCGCGGCACCGAGGCGCTCGACCCATGCCGATGAGCCCAGAATGGACTTGGCAGTGGCCATGCTCCACGCCACCGGCGGCACTCCGACCACTTCAAGATGTACACGGTAGCGGAAGACACGGCGAGAAGCCTGCCGCTGCCTGTTCCACCGCCGAAACGAAGTGAGAAATCACGGGCGTCGAGGGGGTTGGCCACCAGCAGAGCGTCGCGGCTGGCACGCGAGTCGAAGACGAGGAGGAACTCCGCCGGCCAGAAACGGTGGACGGAGAAGTGCCCCTCGAGGGAAGGAAAGCGAGCAAGAACAGCGGCCATCACTGCCTCGCTGGAGATCGAACGGCGCGTCCCGGAGACGAAGGCCACCACACCCCAACGCAGGGCATGCTCGGCGTCGTCAACCTCCGGCGTCCGGTAAATGACGCACCTTTCCCGCGGAGGCCGCGCCGCGTCGAACTCCGCCACCACTTCTTCGTCAGAGCGAACCGCAGCGAGCGGCGGGCGGCGCGCCACGGACGCCAGCGCCGCATCCCGCAGCTCCTGCTCCCTCCTCAGCGCACGGCCAAGGAGGTTCTCCCCACGTGCATGCTCCTCTTGACGGAGCGGCGAGGATTCGCGGATCGCGCGCTCCCTCCGCAGCCCACGCTCAAACGGCGTCTCCGACTCCACCGGCTCGTAGGTGTGCTCTTCCTGCGCAGGCGCCGACTGAGGGGGGAAGCTCAGCCTCTCCTTGACCGGAGCGCGCCGCCCAGGAGCGTCCCCAAGCCCCAGGCGCTGTCGGGCCGGAATCCTGTACGGCGGCACAGGCGGCGGCGCAGGGCGGCTAGCGGAAGGGACCTCAGCACCACCCGGGCGCGACGCAGCAGGAACCACCGGAGGGGGCGGAGGCGGCGCGGCGGGAGCCACCGGGGGGGCGGAGGTGGTGGAGCGCCCACCGCGATAGCTCCGGGCGCCGTGCACTGCCGCGCGATGTGGGTCTCGCTCTTGCAGTTGAGGCAGCGCCGCGGCCCCTCACATCTCCCCGCTACATGGCCCGGCTCCGCACAGTTGAAGCAGAGGCCGGCCAGGCCCGCCGGAACACCAGCCGGCACCGTCAGGGAAGGCAGGGGCTCACGACGGCGCTGGCGCTTTGGCAGCGGCCTCCTGCCGCCATCACCACGAGCACCCACACCACCATCCGCCCGCTGCTGTGCAGGGCGAATAACCACAGAAGCCAACTGTCGAATAGGTGGTGGGCGAGCCACCACCGAAGCCACCACCGGAGACGAGGGAGACCCCGCGCGAGCCGGGCTGGGCGTCCCATCCTTCACCACGTCGGAGTAGGAGCGGCGCGACGAGGAGCCCTCCGACTCGAGGAGGTCGTCGTCCTCCTCGTCCGCCATGTCGGACCACCGCCTAGATCTGACCACGGACGCCGCCATGGGGGAGCGCGGGGCGGGGTCAGGGACGGCCGCCAGGGAGGGAGGAAGGGGCCGCCGCCGGAGGGGCCGCCGCCGGAGGGGCGGGCGGCCGGCGCGCGGAGGGACGCCCGACGCTTCCCACTCACGCTCTCTCGCTCACGCTCTCTCGCTCACGCCGGAACAATATTACTCATGAGGATGGACAAAGCACCATCGAGGATTTTTCGGTTTTTCTACAGAATTATGTGTACACTCTGACTCGCTCAGGTTATTATATAAGCAACAAAGGGGAAAGTCCTTTTGCTACCTCGGTTAGCATTACACATGCAGATCAAGTGTGTACGCCAGCTGATACCAAATTTCAGTCGACAGTACCTACACAAGGTAATTTAAAACTGAACTTTGCTGCTTCTTTTATCCAGGAAACAAGCCAAACTACGATGGGTGGTATCATCACAAATCGCAAGGGTGAGATCATTTGCTCCATATCAGATCAGCTCACTCCCAGTTCAGATTCTGAAGGAGCTGAAGCTAAAGCTCTCCTACATAGCCTATTACAATGTACTGAACAAGGCCTGCAACTGACAGTGGTTGAAACTGACTGTGCAGCTGTGTTCGCAGCTGTCAACTCGGGCAATCAGGATTTGCCAAAGCTCAGCTTCATCTACAGGGAAATCGACCGGATCAGAAGAAATGGGTTTCATTTTATTATCTCTTTAGTTAAAAGAGATTGTAATGTTGTACCTCATGAGCTAGCAAAACTGGCTCGGGTAGAGGGAACTATAGGTTTCTGGTCTATATCCGTGCCTGACCATATCTGCCCCTTTTTCTGGAACGATTGTAACCAGCTCTTGAAGTAATAAAATCTCTTTTAGCGTACAAAAAAAGAGACTGGAATCGCATCGCAGGCTGGGGTAATTTTCCATTCATTGTAACATGAAGCGCACCTATAATGAAGAGTCATGAATTAATTGTTGTCAAAGGTGACGTTGGTAGACCAGCATATAAACATGGTTTATATGTATAAATCTTTATTTTGATTACACCTTACGACTTTCTATTCATTTTGTGCATGCACAAATTTTGATTAAAATTGCCTGGATGTTACCGAGAAATATTGATTTATGACGATGATATATTTGCATCGCAACAACACTTTTTTATATTCTAAATTCGCTCATGATTTGATACAGATTTGCATTATGACAAATCTTACCAACATATTTTGATGGAAGCAGTAAAAATAATGTACAACATGTCAGCACCATTGCGACATGAAGTGCTTCGCAGGTCTCCTCGAAAAATCATCATTTGACTTGGGAAGGTCCCTTTCGCATTGCTTTTACGAGGTGAACACCAGCACCTAATCACCTCCAGTATGTACCATCCACAGTTGTACAAAAATGTTCTAACTGATTCGTGGTTTGTCCAGCCAGGACAATTTTATTGAATCGATCGGTGATAGTTTAGGAAGGGCGGGCCTGGTGCAGCGGTAGAGCCTCACCACCGCCTGTGACCGAGAGGTCCCATGTTCGAATCGCGGTCTCCTCACATTGCACTTTGTGAGGGTAAGGCTTGCCACTAACACCTTCCCC
This sequence comes from Lolium rigidum, assembly GCF_022539505.1. Lineage (NCBI taxonomy): Eukaryota > Viridiplantae > Streptophyta > Magnoliopsida > Poales > Poaceae > Lolium > Lolium rigidum. The sequence goes on along the minus strand of NC_061509.1, from coordinate 163,022,575 downwards.
AGACCCCGCACAGTTCGGGAGCTCTCAGCACTGGGATCGGTGATAGTTTAGTCATTTATAATTGACAGATCAATGGTTGCTTCAGTTTAATGAGTTAATTATTTATTTTATAGATAAAATTAGCGAACGATACTTCCGATTACTTCTAATGGATGGTTCAATGATACTTGAGTTGCTTCAGAAAGATATATCGTTCACAAGTTCCATTTTTTTATCTTTACTAACTAGCATATATTCAACTGAGCCTTGACATATATAGCACCTGCATTGCACAAAGCTTTGAGCAGAAGAAACAAACATGTACAATAAATTCCAAAGTTTAAGATTTTGGACATACTTAACATACTGAGGAATATTTTTATCATGATATGATTTTAGCAGATATGGTGCGACTATAACCTACATATCATGGTATTACTTTCACATACTCAATTTTTGCATCATATAATCTTTCTACGTTGCCCAGTGCAACATATGCACCTACTGGAAGAAAATGAAGCCTTTAAGCGAATAATTTAAAATGACTCCATGTACATATCTAGGATCTTCAATGTTTATGAGCATAAATACTTTTCAAAGTGCATTAAGAAAAGTCAGATTCTTTGGACAATTGCTTGAATTTATAGATAGTGATGCCTTGGAGAGTAGAGTAAACATCGATAAATAGTGCTTAGGAATTTGCTTTTTCATATATATAAAAGTTGAATTTATAACTATGGTTCTGTGTTGATCTCATTGACCTTCTGACCCAAATGAAACCAACAAAGCAAGTAATATAGCAAATGAAACAAGCGAGGAGCAATCTAAAAACATGAATGAGATAATTCAAGTCATTTTATATGATGCCTTTTCAAAAAGTTCAATTTTGAAGAGTCATAGACGGTTGCAGAAACTGGTCAAATAGGAGGATATGATTATGACGACCATAATGATGTTAAAAGTATGGTGAAAATAAATATTAAATGATGCTTAGGAATTATTATAAAGTTACGTGAAAATAAAAATCAAATGTTGCCTTTTTGGTTACATGTTACTAAATTACCTTTGAAACAATCATGAATGCATCCAAAAACATCATTTTAGTTCAATGCAAATAATGTTTCATATTGAACTAGAAAACTTATACTATGTTTGCATCATTTTTATCCAAGGTATGGCATTATAGATATGGTCTTCTATTCTATATTACTGGAAACATGGTGACCAAATGATGGAGATAATTCAAAAAGATTATTACAAGCTTTGAACATGTTCACTTTCTTTGATTATCATGTGATTTGTTAAGCTTATGGTTTATTATAAATTTTGATATCTATACCAGATGCCAGTTATAGATCGATTCTTATTGTGATACTACAAATCATTGATGCTATAAATTATCCGGTATTTTCATTCTAGAAAAAAGCCACCAAATCGTTTAAAAGGTTTAAGGTTTATGTTCGTTCCTAAAGTTGTAGATGATGATTGATATGCTACCAATAGAAGACAAGGATTTTTGTTGGATCTTCATATTTGGACCTTAAATATCATAACGGTAGATTGTTTGAAACATTAAAGATGATGCCCTCGCGAGGGCCACCTTGCTAGTTATTAATGAAAGTTGATTAATTGGGGCTGGGAACCCCATTGCCAGCTCTTATTGCAAAATTATAGGATAAGTGGATGAAGCCACTAGTCCATTAGTGGAGGCTGCCTAACAAGACTGAAAGATAAAACACCACATACTTCCTCATGAGCTATAAAACATTGACACAAATAAGAAGTAATAAATTTTGAATTGTTTAAAGGTAGCACATGAAGTATTTACTTGGAATGGCAGAAAATACCATACGGTAGGTAGATATGGTGGACACAAATGGCATAGGTTTGGGCTAAGGTTTGGATGCACGAGAAGTATTCCCTCTCAGTACAGGTCTTTGGCTAGCAAGGTTTAAATAGCAAGCATAAGAGTTGAGGGAAACAAACAAATATACATGTGATAGAAACAATCATGCATCTTACTTGTAAGCACAAATAGTTTTAACTTCAGAATACTAAGCTAAGAACTGATAAGAAAGATAATAACACCTTCTACATGTATTTCCTCTACTCTTCTTAAATTCAAAGTGTTGTTGCTATTGACCATTGCTAAGTTTGCCACAACCAAATAGATTTACTCAATGCTCCCAAAGTGGTACCAATACTAAAATCAAGATCAATCATATAGTAGAAATTGCAAACTAAAATAAGGTGTGCAATATGTAAATGATAAGACTTCTCATTAATATTTCATAACGATAACTCACACCAAGGGATACATAGACAAACTAAAGGAGAGATACTTCCACACTGCAACCCATCTTATACGATAACTTCCCTACTCATGATATGACACTACTTGATAGTAAAAAGTAAAAGGTAGTGATGATGTGATACCGCGGCACTCCCCCAAGCTTGGAACAAACCAAGGGGATGCCAATACCGATGATGAATCAATCCTTTAGCGATGGTGGTGATGAATTCCCGTCTTCAGACTTCCAAGATAGAGGCTCTCCATCAACAAATGACATCTTGGTCTCGGGAATCCTGAAACTAGCAGCACGGCTTATGTGTTTAAACCTGTTTTCATACTCACAGTTCTGATTATGAACGTCATAGAGTTGAGCTTGGAGTTTGTTGGTGGTGTCGTGAAGTGAGAGGATGTCGCCCCATAGCTTTGCAGTTTCCTTCTCGTGTTCGAGCAATGAGTTCGGACACAATCTTGTGGAAGATATCCACTTCACGCTCGGCCATCTTCTTGTAATTGAAGACCTCTTGTTCTAGCTTCTCCATCCTGTCTTCCAAGCTTCCTTCTCCTTTGGGACCACCGAACATCCTTGATCTGCAGTTTTCCCTCGACGAGCATCAACTCCTTTGGGTGCATCCTCAGCTCCTCCATGTACAAGTTGCCAACATCCTTGCAGGAGCTGTCCTTCGGAGTTCCCGACGAAGACATGATGGCTCTAGATCCAAAACAAATCCTGGCAGAAACAGCTTGAAACAAAACACGTCGAGAAAACGATATACGGACCTCCAGGGGTCCGGGGGATTATATAGTAAAAATTTTCAGAACAAACGGAAAGTACCAGGTCGAACCAGAGTCGGAGAGGGGCGACGAGGCGGTGTCCTCATAGGTCGGCGCGGCCAGGCTGGGGCCCGCGCCGGCCTATGGGGCACGCCCTCGTGCGTCTCCTCCACTCCGTTTCGATCTCGTAATTTTTCATATTTTCCAAAAACAGCAAAAATATTGTTCGGAAAGTAAATTGCGAACTTTTCATTACCGATATCTGTTACCTATTCAAAGTCGAGTTCTGGCGGACTGTCAAATTGTCCTTTGATGAAAGCCTCCGGTGTTTCCACTTGAATAATATCAACATCAACATTATAAGAATCACCCGAGATATAATGCTTGAGTCTTTGTCCATTCACCACTTGCGTAGAATTGCCTTGGAGAGAGCTAATTTTAATTGCTCCTGAACGATACACCTCCTCAACAACATATGGTCCTTCCCATTTCGAGAGTAATTTCCCTGCAAAGAATCTGAGACGAGACCGATACAATAGGACTTTATCCCCAATATTAAACTCTCTTTTGATAATCCTTCTATCATGCCATTTCTTAACTTTCTCTTTAAAGAGTTTAGCATTTTCATAAGCTTCACTTCTCCATTCATCTAGAGAACTTAATTGCAGCAACCTCTTATTACCGGCAAGTTTAGGATCTTTATTTAGTTCTCTAACAGCCCAATAAGCTTTGTGCTCTAGTTCTAAAGGTAAATGACAAGCTTTTCCGTAAACCATTTTATAAGGTGACATTCCCATGGGGTTTTTATAAGCAGTTCTATAAGCCAATAGTGCTTCCTTCAATTTACTAGCCCAATTCTTTCTAGATTTATTAACGGTCTTTCCCAAAATAGATTTAATTTCTCTATTTGATAATTCTACTTGACCACTAGTTTGAGGGTGATAAGCGGAAGCAATTCTATGATTAATTCCATACCTAGCAAGAGTTTTCTAAAACCTCCATGAATAAAATGAGAACCTCCATCAGTCATAATATATCTAGGTACTCCGAATCTAGGAAAAATAATATCTAAAAGCATTTTTAAAGAAGTTTCACCATCAGCACTTTTTGTGGGTATAGCTTCTACCCATTTAGTAACATAATCAACAGCAACAAGTATATGAGTGTTACCTTCTGAAGAGGGAAAAGTCCCATGAAGTCAAATCCCCAACAATCAAATGGTTCAATAACAAGAGTATAATTCATAGGAATTTCATTACGTCTGGAGATATTACCAACCCTTTGGCATTCATCACAAGATAAAATAAACTTTCTCGCATCTTTGAAGAGAGTTGGCCAATAAAAACCTGATTGTAGAACCTTTTGCGCGGTTCTATCTCCGCGTGATGTCCTCCATAAGCACTACCATGACATTTACTCAATATCTCTTGTTGTTCATATTCGGGAACACACCTTCGCAGAATACCATCCACTCCTTCTTTATATAAGTGTGGGTCATCCCGTAAATAATGCCTCAAGTCATAAAAGAATTTCCTCCTTTGCTTGAGCTGAAAAGGTTGGAGGCAAGTACTTGGAAACAATAAAGTTAGCATAATTAGCATACCAAGGACTGTCTCACGAGCTCACCTTTATTACGAGCCAATTGTTCATTTGGAAAACTATCATTAACGGGAACAGGATCATAAGCAATATTTTCCAATCTAGACAAATTATCAGCAACAGGATTATCAAGCACCTTTCCTATCTACAATATGTAAATCAAATTCTTGCAAAAGAAGTACCCATCTAATAAGCCTTGGCTTAGCATCTTTCTTTGTCATAAGGTATCTAATTGCAGCATGATCAGTATGAATCGTAACTTTTGAATCAACAATATAAGATCTAAATTTGTCACAAGCAAAGACTACAGTTAATAATTCTTTTTCAGTTGTAGCATAATTTCTTTGAGCAGCATCAAGAGTTTTACTAGCATAATGAATAACATTTAATTTTTTATCTACTCGCTGTCCAAGAACAGTGCCTACAGCAAAATCACTAGCATCACACATAATTTCAAAAGGCAAATTCCAATCAGGAGGTTCAACTACAGGAGAAGTTGTTAAGGCTTTCTTTAGAGTTTCAAAAGCTTCTTTACAATCATCATCAAAAACAAAAGGTACGTCTTTTTGAAGAAGATTAGTAAGAGGCTTTAAAATCTTGGAGAAATCTTTAATAAATCTCCTATAAAACCCAGCATGACCAAGAACACTACGAATACCTTTAACATCCCTCGGATAGGGCATCTTCTCAATGGCTTCAACTTTAGCTCTATCAACTTCAATATCTCTCTCGGAAATTTTATGTCCCAATACAATTCCTTCATTAACCATAAAGTGGCATTTCTCCCAATTAAGAACAAGGTTAGTTTCTTCACATCTCTCGCAAAACTTTATCAAGGTTTCGCAAGCAACTATCAAAAGAATTCCCATAGACGGAAAAATCATCCATGAATACTTCCACAATACTCTCACAAAAGCCATGAAAAATAGCAGACATGCATCTTTGAAAAGTAGCAGGAGCATTACATAAACCAAAAGGCATACGCCTATAAGCATAAGTTCCATAGGGACAAGTGAAAGTGGTTTTCTCTTGATCTTTAGTTTTAACAGCAATTTGTGAAAACCCAGAATAACCATCAAGAAAGCAAAAATGAGTATTTTTAGATAACCTTTCTAACATTTGATCAATAAAAGGCAAAGGGTAATGATCTTTTTTAGTAACCTTATTAACTTTTCGATAATCAATGCACATTCTATACCCTACAACTACTCTTTGAGGTATGAGCTCATCATTATCATTAGGCACAACAGTCATTCCTCCTTTCTTAGGAACGCAATGCACAGGACTAACCCATCTACTATCGGCAATAGGATATATAATACCAGCTTCAACAAGTCGTAATACCTCATTTCTTACCACATCCTTCATCTTAGGAATTAGACGACGCCGAGGTTCAACAACAGGCTTCGCATCATCTTCCATATTAATGGCGTGTTGGCAAATAGAGGGAGAAATCCCCTTCAAGTCATCAAGAGTATAGCCAATAGCTCCTCGGTGTTTCTTCAATATTTCCAATAACCTTTCTTCCTCAATCTCTGAAAGCTTAGAACTAATAATAACAGGATATATTTTCTTATCATCAATATGAGCATATTTAAGATTATCAGGCAAAGGCTTTAAATCAAAAACAGGGTCTTCCTTTGGTGGCGGCGTTGTACCCAAATCTTCCACCGGTAAATCATGCTTGAGAATAGGTTGGCGAATAAAAATCTCCTCAAGCTCATCTCTTTCTTTCCTAAAAACTTCACTCTCGCTATTCTCCAAATGTTGATGCAAAGGATTATTAGGAACAAGAACAATAGATGCACACTGCTCCATTTTAAAATCATCACTAGGCAAATCAGCTTTATAAGGAGTTTTGATAAATTTAGAGAAGTTAAACTCATAAGATTCACCAGCAAATTTAGTCAAAATTTTCTATTTCTTGCAATCTATAATAGCTCCACAAGTATTTAGAAAAGGTCTACCAAAAATAATAGGACAATAATCACTAGCAAGCAGAACCAAGTACCAAAAAGTCAGCAGGATATTTAATCTTACCACATAGAACTTCCACATCTCGAACAATACCAATTGGAGAAATAGTTTCTCTATTAGCCAGCTGAATAACCACATCAATATCTTCAAGTTCACAAGAATCAATTTCGTGCATAATCTCCGTGTAAAGCTCATAAGGAATAGCACTAACACTTGCACCAATATCACATAAACCATAATAGCAATGATCACCAATTCTAACAGTATAGCACAGGAACACTAACTTGTTTGGGTTTATTAGGATGTGAAACAATATTAGAAGCATCTTCACAGAAAATAATATGACCATCCTCCACATTTTCAGTCACAAGATCTTTAACTATTGCAACAAGCAGAGTTCAACTTTTATTTGTTCTTCAGTGTTCTATAGGTTTCTTTTCACTTTTATGAACCGCACTATTTATAACAGAGTACTCCTTCATTTTAGCAGGGAAAGGAGTTTTTTCAATATAAGCTTCAGGAATAACATGATCAGCAGTTTCAACTACAACACATTTATTAATAGATGAATCAATTTTATCTTTATACGGTTCATGATACTTGTCAAAATTCTTATTAGGCAATTCATAATGAGAGGCAAAAGCTTTATAAAGATTTGCAGAAACTTGAGAATCAAGACCATATGTAGCACTCATATTACGAAATTTATCAGTATCCATAAAAGCTTCAATGCATTTATAATCATAAATTATACCCGATTCTCTATCCTTGTCGTTCTCCCAACCTTCAGTATTTTCTTGGATCCGATCAAGAAGGTCCCTTTTAAACTCTTCTTTGTTGCGTGTAAATGATCCAGAACAAGAAGTATCCAGCAAGGTCTTGTCTTAAAAAGAAAGTCTTGCATAGAAATTATCAATAATAACATTACCAGGAAGCTCATGAATGGGGCATTTGAGCATTAAAGACTTCAATCTCCCCCAAGCTTGGGCAATACTTTCTCCATCATGAGGCCAGAAATTATATATGCGGTTCCGATCTTTGTGAATTTCACTTGGAGGATAAAATTTGGAATAAAATAAAGGCACAATGTCCTCCCAATCAAGAGAACTAGCAGGGTGACCCGCGCATCTGCGCGGCTAGCTTTGTTGTGTATTTCTAATTTATGGTTTCCATGTATATATTATAATACTTTGTGTTGGTTGTGTTTAGTTAGGTTGACATTTATAATTATTGAAAATCTGGTAATCAAAATGCTCCATGCAATTTTTTGTCTATACGTTCATATGCTAGTTATTTGTTATTGCCCACTGCTAAACTAACAATGATTCTTATTTTTATAATGTTCATTCTTAGATAATATGATTTCATCCTTGATGAATTTAAATCTTTTTTTGAGGTGTAGTAGATCCTTACTCTCGTACAAAATAATGATCTTGATTTTTGTATACTAAAAACACATGGTGGATGGGATCGTATATCACCATGCAAGACCAAAGGCTTTCGTATTAAACTTCATTTTCTTTTTTTCAATTTTGCGCTAAATCTTGTCATGTTATCGATTCTATTCCACATGATTTTGTATATGCTAATATTACACAAACTGATTTACAACAGATGTAATTATCCATGTAACGAATTAATATTTAATTTCTACTGAACAATCCTTTCCATTCACTCTTGTTGGACTTCCTATGTGGAGTTCGTACGAAACCCATATTGCTAATTTCATGGAAATTTTGCAAAATCTCATATATATGATCTACTATATGGAAAAATGGCCTTTCCCATAACTATTAATAAAAGGTAAATAAATTGATAATTCAGGTTTGTAGGATTGACTATGGCGCGAGGAGCGGATCATGTCTTAATTTTTAAGTTGTTATCTGGCTAATTCTTTAAAAAACATCAAACTTTTCATGATTTGGTGCGCCTTTACAATTTCATCTTTGTGAAGCTAATACTATTTATCTATGTGTTACTCAATTATATATGTTTTTTATATTATTTGTCAGAGGTAGAGATGTTCGATTTCATGCTTTTTAGGAATTCTCCAACACACGTAAACACCAAAACAAACATATGTCATTGAAATAGTTTCTAAAGTAACACAAAAAGTTTGATTTTCAGTTATCAAATGCATGTACGTTTTGTAGCACATTAGTTGACAAAATTTAGACTCTACATTTTGCTCAACATTTACAGGGATAGAGTGTGTACCTTTGTCCACGGATGTAGCGTTCAGTTTGACTAAGTTGATCGCCTAGTCCACATCTTATAGTAATCAGTCATCAAGCATTACACATGCTATCAGTGTTCCAGTGGCCTAGCCAATAGACCATCATGCATATTTTCCTCCATAAAATAGTTCCAACTATTATGTGATACCTGCCATCCATGCATCCTTTGAGAATAGTAATCACATTATTACCCGATTGGCAGTTGGTCCTCTTGAATGGATCAATCTTGTGCATGTTAAATCAGTCATGGATGTCCTCAGAATTATTATTTTTATCATGGATGGAGCATATACCCTTTGTTTAGCTAGCGGGCCGGCCGAAAACTTGACACCGTTGGATCGTCTTCTAGTCTTGCCTGCAGCAGGTCAACCATTGACATGCAGGCTTCACTAATCACTTTAGTGCTCGCCTGACATCGATGGCAGCCCCTATCGGCTGCACGACGTTGTCTTCACTGATTCCCTCATCCTTAATTACAGTAGATCGGCTCACTTCTTACTCTGAACTTTACTCTATTTTCCATACGATGCATCCATGCATCCATGCTTCTGTAGTAGTACTATAAGCGAACATTGATGAAATGTTTGTCTGCAGAATGCTGCATTGCATGTTAATTCGAGGAGAGGAAATGACATATTGACATAGAGTAGATGGATTCAGTGGTCAGTTGGATGATATTGACCGATGGAATTGGACTCCAATCTCAAGTCCACGCTCCTCAAACAGAAAATAATTAGTGCCCAAGCTCTAATTCCGCTGTTATGCTTTTGCCGCCTGGAGCTGCGATCGATCCGAAGTTCCAGTTTTTTTTTAGAAAAAATCCGCCGATGGCCTTTCGATGCCGCCGCACTGTCACCTAACGCCATGGCTGGATCATCATAGAACTTGCCAGCTGCGATTGATCCTAAGTTCCAGTTGGCCTTTCGATGCCGCCGCGTTATCGCCTAACACCATGGCCGGCTCATCGAAAACCTTGCCGTAAACTCAGAGACCTCGCTGTCGTCGCGGCGCTGCTCGGAATTCATCGGGTAACACATGTTTTTGCTGGCATGGAAAAAGCAGACTGATCAACCATAGATGACGCCTCTCTCCAGCACAAACGTGATTGCAGAACCCGCTGGTGAGGGTTGATCTAGGAGAAGCAATCTTCCGAGACGTGTCCTTGCTATTCTCTTAACCTCTCATCTACTTTGGTTGTGCACGTCTCTTGACACCAGACGGAGCCGAAACATGCCCTTGCTTCTCTCCTAATATCATCTAAACATTTTTTATTGTGCACGTCTCTAGACAATCTGCTGGAACTTTTTTTTTTCAACTTTAACTCCGTACAAAATCTTACCCGTTCACCTTGAAACGCTAAATCTAAGCCATTAGTTGTCTTGTGTTTTAATTATATAATAGATCACCATTCTTCAGCAATTTATACCAATGCGTCGCTTTACCAGACAGCGATATAGAGAATAGTTTCTTTCTAACTTCATTCATAGCAATACCTGCACATTTGAATAACCCGCATAATTCATGCAAAAACAGTAAATGATCACCAGGATGGACAGTTCCATCCCCTTCATAGCGGTTATCCATAACACGTTCAATAATTTTTATAGGTATTTTATATGGTATTACTTCCTCACCTGGCGCCTCATCCACCACCGTTGCAGTAGTAGTAGATTTCCCAAATAGAAATTGAAGAGAAGATCTCTCCATAATGACTTATAGCAGCAGGCAGAAATAAAATCAGCACAAACAGTAAAGGTTTTCCTTACCAATAGCGCTTCACTCCCCGGCAACGGCGCCAGAAAATAGTCTTGATGACCCACAAGTATAGGGGGTGTATCGTAGTATCTTCGATAAGTAAGAGTGTCGAACCCAACGAGGAGCAGAAGGTGTTGACAAGCAGTTTCGATGAAGGATTCACTGTAAATGCTCACGTGACAAGTATTCAGGGGGTTTTAGTATAACAGATGAATAAAGTACAAGTAAGTAAAATGCGAGAGAAATAATTGCAGCGAGTGGCCCAATCCTTTTTAGCACAAAGGACAAGCCGGTTTATTTACTTATAATGACCAAACATTCTTGAGGACACACGTGATTTTAGTCTAGTGCTTTCGCTACATACAGCTGATTAATCTTCATTGTTTTGATAAGTGTTGTGTGGGTGAACCTATGCTAATGTACCGCCTTCCTAGGACTAATACATACTTGTGATTATACCCCTTGCAAGCATCCGCAACTACAAGAAAGTAATTAAGATAAATCTAACCACAGCCTTAAACTCTGAGATCCTGCGATCCCTCCCGCATCGATATACCAACGGGGGCTTAGGTTTCTGTCACTCCGGCAACCCCGCAATTGGCAAACGAGTACAAGATGCATTCCCCTAGGCCCATAAATGGTGAAGTATCGTGTAGTCGACGTTCACACGACACCACTAGAAGAATAACACCACAACTTAAATATCATAACATTGAATATTACTCAACCATAATTCGCTACTAACATTTAGACTTCACCCATGTCCTCAAGAACTAAACGAACTACTCACAAGACATCATATGGAACATGATCAGAGGTGATATGATGATGAATAACAATCTGAGCATAAACCTTGGTTCAATGGTTTCACTCAATAGCATCAATAACAAGTAGAAATCAACACCGGGAGAGTTTCCCCTATCAAACAAGCAAGATCAAACCCAAATTGTTACAGCGGTGACGAGGTGCTGCGGTGGAGATGGCGGTGATGATGATGAAGATGATGGTGATGGTGATGGAGATGATGTCCAGCTCGATGGCGGTGACGATGGCGTCGATTTCCCCCTCCGGGAGGGAATTTCCCCGGCGGATTCCTGCCCGCCGGAGAGCTCTTTTCTCTCCGGTGTTCTCCGCCCCGCGAGGCGACCGTGGCTCTTCGCGACGTACCCTCCGGAGCTTAGGTTTTCGGGACGAAGGGTTTCGCGAAGAAAAGGAGGCGAAAGGGGCTGTGGGGCCCCCACACCACAAGGTGGCGCGGCCAGGCCATGGGCCGCGCCGGCCTGTGGTCTGGGCCCACCTTGGGTCTTCTCAGCTCCCCCTTCTGGCTCTCTCCGTCATCTGGAAAAATAGGATTTTTGGTGTAATTTCCTTCCACAGTTGATCTTCCGAAATATTGCATCCTGACGGTGCTTTTTCCAGCAGAATCCTGGCTCCGGTGCGCGATCTCCAAATAATCACGAAACATGCAAAATAGATGAAATAACATAAGTATTGTGTCCCAATATGAAATATATCAATGAATAACAGCAAATTATGATATAAAATAGTGATGCAAATTGGACGTATCACGCATCTGCTCAGAAATTGTCGGTAGTTCCTCGAAGTACAGCAGTTTTGCGATGACCTAAGGGCTGAGGTAGTGGCAAAAGCTCATTCGGCGGAGAAAAGGGCGACAGCTTGCAGTCACTCGCAGCAGCAGCGATACTTACCGGAAAGAAGAAGATGTGTATATACCTACCGAAGTATACCCAGCATCCCGAGGACAAGTCAACATGGTCCATAAAACTAGTTTCTCTAAAAGGGAAGCTAAGAAGTTCTCACGGGAAGTAAAATACGCAGAAGTTGCTATGACAGAGTGATACGTCTCCAACGTACCTATAATTTCTGATGTTCCATGCTTGTTTTATGACAATACTTACATGTTTTGCTTGCACTTTATAATGTTTTTATGCATTTTTCGGAACTAACCTATTAACGAGATGACGAAGGGCCAGTTGCTGTTTTCTGTTGTTTTTGGTTCCAGAAAGGCTGTTCGGGCAATATTCTCGGAATTCGACGAAACGAAGACCCAACATCTTATTTTTCCCGGAACCTTCCAGAAAGTCAGAGGGGGACCAGAGGGGTGCCCTAGGGGCCCCACACGTGGTGGCAGCGTGGCCCAGGAGGGGGGCGCGCCCCCCTACTGTGAGGAGGCCCCGTGGCCCCTCCGACTCCGTCTCTTCGCCTATTTAAGCCCTGGTGACCTAAAAACTCGATACCAATTGACGAAACTCCAGAAAGACTCCAGGGGCGCCGCCACCATCACGAAACTCCCTTTCGGGGGACAGAAGTCTCTGTTCCGGCACCCTGCCGGGACGGGGAAGTGCCCCCGGAAGCCATCTCCATCGACGCCACCGCCTCCATCATGCTCCGTGAGTAGTTCCCCCATGGACTACGGGTTCTAGCTGAGCTAGTTGGTATTCTCTCCACCATGTACTTCAATACAATGATCTCATGAGCTGCCTTACATGATTGAGATTCATCTAATGTAATCGGTGTTGTGTTTGTTGGGATCCGATGGATTGTTACATTATGATTAGTCTATCTATAAAGTTTGTGAAGTTATTGTTGCTGCAATCTTGTTGTGTTTGATGCTTGTCACTAGGGCCCGAGTGGCATGATCTTAGATTTAAGCTCTATACTTATTGCTTAGATTGTATCTACAAGTTGTTTGCACATGTCTATGTCCGGAACCCGAGGCCCCGGAGTGACAGAGAATCGGGATAACTGGAGGGGAAGGCTTAGATATGAGGATCACATGTTTTCACGGAGTGTTAATGCTTTGCTCCGGTGCTCTATTAAAAGGAGTACCTTAATTTCCAGTAGATTCCCTAGAGGCCCGGCTACCACCGGCTGGTAGGAAAAAAGATGTTATGCAAGTTTCTCATTGCGAGCACGTATGACTATATATGGAAAACATGCCTACATGATTAATAATCTTGATGTTCTGTCTTAATGCTATTTCAATCCTATCAATTGCCCAACTGTAATTTGTTCACCCAACACTTGTTATTGGAGAGTTACCACTAGTGTAGATAGCTGGGAACCCCGGTCCATATCTCATCATCATATACTTTGTCCTATATGTCATTGGAAGTAGTATCAACTATTTTCTGGTGCCATTGCTCTCATATTACTGCTACTGCTGCTGTGTTACTGTTACTATTGCTCTCATATTACTGCTGCTTTCACATCACCCCTGTTACTAGTGCTTTTCCAGGTGCAGCTGAATTGACAACTCAGTTGTTAAGGCTTATAAGTATTCTTTACCTCCCCTTGTGTCGAATCAATAAATTTGGGTTTTACTTCCCTCGAAGACTCGTTGCGATCCCCTATACTTGTGGGTTATCAAGACTATTTTTCGGCGCGTTGCCGGGGAGGCATAGCTCTACTCATAAGTTCACCCGGGGAGTACACTCCACCTCTCTCTCTATTTTATTTTATTTTGTTTTGCTTAGTTTACTTTTGTCTAGTTTATTTGTGCTTAGTTTATTTCTGTCTAGTATTATTTTGCTTAGTTTACTTTTGTCTAGTTTCTTTTTGTTTTGTTTTACTTTTCCCTATATACCCAAAAATCCGTAAAAATTTGAAAAACCTAAAAATTAAAAACTGTTGCTATGGGAGAACCTACAACCTATTCGGAGCTTATTGAATTATATAATAATTATAGAGAATCAAGAACGGGAGAAGTTATGAGTGCTGTGATAGAAAAATTGACAACAATTGCTAAAATCTTGCTTAAACGCCATGATATAAACTGTTGCTCTCAACAGGACACTAAACATCTTAAATTTCAATGTCGCTTTAGTGAGGAATTTTTTATTAAGAACTATAATCGGAATAGCTATATTCACTTTGGGTTCGAAGAGGTAGAACAATTTGTCATATTTATGGGAGCCTCAGAGATAGAATCCTTCATGTCTAAAAATTATGAAACTTGTGTTGTTTGTAAGGACCTTAAAGATTATGCCTCTTCTATCCTTAATTTTTGCATAGAAAGCTACAGTGATAATCCTTATATCATTGATTATAAAGAGAGACACATTAATGCACAAGAATACACTCACAATTTGCAGGAACCAGTGGAAGAAGAAATTGATGAACCTGAAAGCTCATTGGATGAAAAAGAGGAGGAAATCGATGAACTTGAAAGCTCATTGGATGAAAAAGAAGAGGAGAGTGATGAACAAAAGGAGGAAGAATGGATTAGCTACCCATGCCAACCTTCTAATGAGAGTAACTCTTTATCTCTTACACTATTTGATTGTCCTCCATGCTTACCAAAGGAGGATGAATGTTATGTTCCTGTGGATTCTCTTGAAATATTTCCTATGAGTAAAACTTGTGAGAATAATTATGCTCCTGTTATCTATGATAATCCATGCTATTTTGATAAATCTTATGATAATGCTTTGTTTGTTCCTGATGTCGAAATGCATGGTACTAAAGAGTTTTGCTTGGCAAATGTTTATGATAAATCTCTAGATGATGGTCCTATGTTACTTGATACTATTAATTGTACTACTAATGAAAATGGGACTGGAGAGTTCTTGACTTTATCTATGAGTCCCATATCTTTTGAGATTGATCAATCATCTTGTTACATTATTGATAAAAGTGGGTTTGAAAGTTTTGATCCTATTATTTTTGAGCTTGATAAAAATTATGTGTTTATGGATCGTGAAAGACATGCTTTATGTGATAGTTATATTGTTGAGTTTGTTCATGAAGCTACTGAAAATTATTATGAGAGAGAAAAATATGGTTGTAGAAATTTTCATGGTACTAAAACACCTCTCTATATGCTAAATTTTTTGAAGTTACTCCTGTTTTATCTTCTTATGCTTGTCACTTTGTTCTTCATGAATTTATTTGTGTACAAGATTCCTATGCATAGGAAGTGGGTTAGACTTAAATGTGTTTTGAATTTGCTTTTTGATGCTCTCCTTTGCTTCAACTCTTATTTCTTGCGAGTGCATCATTAAAATTGCTGAGCCCATCTTAATGGCTATAAAGAAAGCACTTCTTGGGAGATAACCCATGTCTTTATTTTGCTACTGTTTTGTTGTGTTTTGGAAGTTGTTACTACTGTAGCAACCTCTCCTTATATTTATTTTATTGCAATGTTGTGCCAAGTGAAGTCTCTAATAGAAGGGTGATGCTAGATTTGGATTTCTGCGCAGAAACAGATTTCTTTCTGTCACGAATCTGGGTATGATTCTCTGTAGGTAACTCAGAAAAATCTTCCAATTTACGTGAGTGATCCTCAGATATGTACGCAACTTTCATTAGTTTTGAGTTTTCTGATTTGAGCAACGGAAGTACCTCTTAAAAATTCGTCTTTACTGGCTGTTCTGTTTTGACAGATTCTGTCTCTGTTTTTTTGCATTGTCTCTTGTGGACTTTAAGTGAGGCTTTCTAGACGTGGAGAGCTGTAGCTAATGTTTTATTGAGTTCTTGCAATGTGTCACTATAGGGATAAAGTGGATTAAAGTTTTTTGAGTACTAACCCCTCTAATGAAGTTTATGAGAAGTTTGGTGTGAAGGAAGTTTTCAAGGGTCAAGAGAGGAGGATGATATATGATCAAGAAGAGTGAAAAGTCTAAGCTTGGGGATGCCCCCGTGGTTCATCCCTTCATATTTCAAGAAGACTCAAGCGTCTAAGCTTGGGGATGCCCAAGGCATCCCCTTCTTCATCAACTTATCAGGTTTCTTCTATTGAAACTATATTTTTATTTGGTCACATCTTATGTGCTTTACTTGGAGCGTCTGTGTGTTTTTATTTTTGTTTTGTTTGAATAAATTCGGATCCTAGCAATCCTTGTGTGGGAGAGAGACACGCTCCGCTTTTTCATATGAACACTTGTGTTCTTCGTTTTACTTTTAATGTTCAATGATAAAAGTTGGAAGCTATTGCAATTATTGCTATTTGGTTGGAAACAGAAAATGCCTCATATTGTCTTGGATAATTTGATACTTGGCAATTGTTTTGAGCTCTCAAGTAGATCATGATTAAGCTCTTGCATCATGTAGTTTAAACCTATTAGTGGAGAAATACCGTAGAGCTTGTTGAAACTGGTTTGCATGATTGGTCTCTCTAAGGTCTAGATATTTTCTGGTAAAAGTGTTTGAGCAACAAGGAAGACAATGTAGAGTTTTATAATGCTTACAATATGTTCTTATGTAAGTTTTGCTGTACCGGTTCATACTTGTGTTTTCTTCAAACAACCTTGCTAGCCAAAGCCTTGTACTGAGAGGAAATGCTTCTCGTGCATCCAAAACCTTGAGCCAAAACCTGTGCCATTTGTGTCCACCATATCTACCTACTATGTGGTATTTCCTGCCATTCCAAGTAAATACTTCATGTGCTACCTTTAAACCTTCAAAAAGCTTCTCAATTTGTGTTGATGTTTTATAGCTCATGAGGAAATATGTGGTGTTCATCTTTCAATCTTGTCATTTACTCCTGACAGACTTTCATAATGGACTAGTGGCACATCCGCTTATCCAATAATTTTGCAAAAAGAGTCGGCAATGGGGTTCCCAGCCCCAATTAATTAACTTGCATTAATAATTCTCTTCACGTGTTTTGCCCTAATCTATCAGTAAGCAACTTAATTTTGCAAATAGACACTCCTTCATGGTATGTGAATGTTGGAAGGCACCCGAGGATTCGGTTAGCCATGGCTTGTGTAAGCAAAAGATTGGGAGGAGTGTCATCCATAAATAATAAAACTAAAATACATGTGTTAACAAAAGAGACACTACAAGAAAAGTTGGCATGGCTGACGAAGTTGAAGTCGCGCCGTGGTTGCTGGTGTACCATGGCCGACGATTTTGGTCCCTCCGTGGTGCATGTCAAAACTTTTTTTTTCTCGTTTTTGAGGCCACCTAGCCCGACGAAAGCGGCCAAAACGTCGCGTATGGTGGCCCGGGACGTGGTGCATCGCGAATTCTCGGGTTCGCCGGCCGAGTCAACGCAAATCCGCACCGCCGAGGGATGTAGGGCCCGGATGGCAGCCTCTCGGCATTGTTTTTTTCTCGATCGCGCCATCTCGTTCAACGTTCTCCGATCGAGCCGTTTACGATGCGGGATCATGGGTCCCGCATGTCATCCTCTATGAACCAAAATTCTTTCTATTCTTGGATTTTTTTGACCCCACGATTTACGGCTACTTCCTTTTTCTTTTGATCCCTTGCCGCCTTGGAAACGTTGAGACCGCTGCTTGCTAAATGGGACCCGCATGTCATCCTCTATGTGCAATCAACTTTCTTTTCTTGGAGTTTTTTTTGGCACCTCAAATTTGGTCACTTGCCTTTTTCTTTCGATCCCCTGCCGCCTCTCAAACGGTGATACCGTTGCTGCTAAATGGGACCCGCATGTCATCCTCTATGCACTATAAAACTTTCTTTTCTTGGAGTTTTTTTGGCACCTCAAATTTGGTCACTTGCCTTTTTCTTTCGATCCCCTGCCGCCTCTCAAACGGTGATACCGCTGCTGCTAAATGGGACCCGCATGTCGTCCTCTATGTACTATAAAACTTTCTTTTCTTGAATTATTTTTGGCACCTCATATTTGGTCCCTTACCTTTTTCTTTCGATCTCATGCCACGTTTGAAACGTTGAGGAACCTGCAGGCTCATGGGACCCGCATGTCATCCTCTATGTACTATAAAACTTTCTTTTCTTGAAGTTTTTT
>NC_061509.1:162872174-163004126 GCF_022539505.1 Lolium rigidum | reverse complement strand
GGGCGCGCCCCTACTGTGAGGAGGCCCCGTGGCCCCTCCGACTCCGTCTCTTCGCCTATTTAAGCCCTGGTGACCTAAAAACTCGATACCAATTGACGAAACTCCAGAAAGACTCCAGGGGCGCCGCCACCATCGCGAAACTCCGTTTCGGGGGACATAAGTCTCTGTTCCGGCACCCTGCCGGGACGGGGAAGTGCCCCCGGAAGCCATCTCCATCGACGCCACCGCCTCCATCATGCTCCGTGAGTAGTTCCCCCATGGACTACGGGTTCTAGCTGTAGCTAGTTGGTATTCTCTCCCCCATGTACTTCAATACAATGATCTCATGAGCAGCCTTACATGATTGAGATTCATCTGATGTAATCGGTATTGTGTTTGTTGGGATCCGATGGATTGTTACATTATGATTAGTCTATCTATAAAGTTTGTGAAGTTATTGTTGCTGCAATCTTGTTGTGTTTAATGCTTGTCACTAGGGCCCGAGTGACATGATCTTAGATTTAAGCTCTATACTTATTGCTTAGATTGTATCTACAAGTTGTCTGCACATGTCTATGTCCGGAACCCGAGGCCCCGCAGTGACAGAGAATCGGGATAACTGGAGGGGAAGGCTTAGATATGAGGATTACATGTTTTCACTGGAGTGTTAATGCTTTGCTCCGGTGCTCTATTAAAAGGAGTACCTTAATTTCCAAGAGATTCCCTAGAGGCCCAGCTGCCACCGGTCTGGTAGGACAAAAGATGTTATGCAAGTTTCTCATTGCGAGCACGTATGACTATATATGGAAAACATGCCTACATGATTAATAATCTTGATGTTCTGTCTTAATGCTATTTCAATCCTATCAATTGCCCAACCGTAATTTGTTCACCCAACACTTTTTATTGGAGAGTTACCACTAGTGTAGATAGCTGGGAACCCCGGTCCATCTCTCATCATCATATACTCGGTCCTATATGTCATTGGAAGTAGTATCAACTATTTTCTCGGTGCCATTGCTCTCATATTACTCGCTACTATCGCTCGTGTTATCGTTACTATTGCTCTCATATTACTCGCTACTTTCACATCACCCTCGTTACTAGTGCTTTTCCAGTGTGCAGCTGAATTGACAACTCAGTTGTTAAGGCTTATAAGTATTCTTTACCTCCCCTTGTGTCGAATCAATAAATTTGGGTTTTACTTCCCTCGAAGACTGTTGCGATCCCCTATACTTGTGGGTTATCACAGAGGTACCCGAGTATATCGTCTGGTCAGATCAAAGCATATTATTTAGCAAAGCAGATCACCCGACGGCTGTTCCAAGGCCTGGTCACGCTGCTTTAGTTCTCGAGGCGCAGATTGGAGGATATAATATGAGTAAGGTATTCATGGATGGAGGAAGCTGCCTGAACCTACTATTTGCAAGCAAGATGAAGGCAATGGGTTTAACGGTTGATATGCTAAAAGAATCTGATACCGGCTTCCATGGCATCATCCCGACCCGGCCCGCTTATCCCCTTGGCAAAATATCGCTGGATGTAGTCTTCGGCACACCTAGCAACTTCATGAAGGATAAACTTGAATTTGAAGTAGTCGATTGGGAGTCACAGTATCACGCCATCCTTGGCATGCCAGCGTTTGCCAAATTCATGGTGGTACCTCACTATGCATATTTGAAGCTAAAGATGTCAGGCAACAACGGGACAACAATAACCGTTCACGGAAGTTTTTCTCGTTCTGATAATTGCGACAGAGATTTCCAGAAGATTGCGTCAAAGTTTGGAGTTAAGGAAGAGTTCAATGCACTCGACATTATCACAGACCACACACAGCCTCCTGCCGATAGTCGGAATGTAAAATCCAACGAATTCGACGTTGCAAAGGAAGCAAAGAAACAACAAGTGCATCCCTCTGACCCAAAGAAAATAGTCAATACATCGACAGATCTCGCTGTCGCATAGGAAGGCGCGCTCATCGAGTTCCTCCGTGAGCGCTGGGTAATATTTGCATGGGAACCATCCGACATGCCAGATATTCCCAGGGAACTCGCTGAGCACGCCCTCAATGTTGACCCTAAAGCTAAACCTGTACAGCAGACGTTACGTCGTTTTTCGGAACAAAAAAGAAAAGCTATTGGTGAGGAAGTTAATCGGCTCCGCAAAGACGGTTTTATTCGGGAGCTCAAGGAGGCCGAGTGGGTAGCCAACCCAGTCATGGTGCCAAAGAAAGACACAACAGCTCTTCGCATGTGTATCGATTACACAAGCCTCAACAAGCATTGTCCAAAGGATCATTTTTCGTTGCCTCGTATCGATCAAATAGTCGACTCCACAGCCGGCAGCGATCGTCTCTCCTTCCTCGATTCTTACTCAGGGTATAATCAGATCAAGCGCAAAAAAGAAGACCAAGAGTTAACATCATTTATAACTCCGCATGGTGTTTATGGTGTTTACTGTTACAATGTTATGACATTTGGACTCAAAAATGCGGGTGCAATTTATCAGCGGTGCATGCAAGCTTGCCTTGGAGATCAGATTGGTCGGAATATTGAAGTCTACATCGATGACATCATGGTTAAAACCAAAAACGCAGCTACCCTCATCAATGATCTGAGAGAAACCTTCGACAATCTCGATAGGTACAAAATAAAGCTGAATCCCAAGAAATGCTTCTTTGGGGTACCAGGAGGCCAAGTACTTAGGTACTTTATTTCAGCAAGAGGGATAGAAGCCAACCCCTTAAAAATCAAAGCCATTCTCGACATGGAACCACAAAAAATCTGCATCAGGTGCAGCAGTTGGCAGGACGGTTGGAAGCGTGATACGTCTCCAATGTATCTATAATTTCTTATGTTCCATGCTAGTTTTATGACAATACCTACATGTTTTATTCATACTTTATATCATTTTGATGCATTTTCCGGTACTAACCTATTAACAAGATGCCGAAGTTCCAGTTCCTGTTTTCTGCTGTTTTTGGTTTCAGAAATCCTACACAGGAAATATTCTCGGAATTGGACGAAACAAAAGCCCACGGCCCTATTTTCCACGGAGGGTTCCAGAACATCGAAGAAGAGGCGGAGACGGCCAGCAGGGGGGCCACCCCATAGGGCGGCGCGGCCCCACCTCCTGGCGCGCCGAGGTGTGGGGAGCCCACCCCCTGGCTCCCCCGACGCTGCCTCTTCGCCTATATATTTCTTCGTATCGGAAAACCCTAGTACCGAGAGCCAAAATACGAGAAAAGTTCCAGAGACGCCGCCGCCGTCAACCCCATCTCGGGGGGTTCTGAAGATCTCCTCCAGCACCCTGCCGGAGAGGGGAATCATCACCGGAGGGCTCTACATCACGATGTCCGCCTCCGGACTGATGCGTGAGTAGTTAATCCTTGGACTATGGGTCCATAGCAGTAGCTAGATGATTGTCTTCTCCTATTATGCCATCATGTTTAGATCTTGTGAGCTGCCTATCGCGTTTATGATGTCATTTATATGTGCATCAGCTTCCAGATCATAGTAATCCAAAATCGGGTCTCTATCATCCGCCATATGTCACTCCAGAAGACATGTAAAAAAGTTAGTGGAACGCCGCCATATGTTCCGGATCATATTTTTATTAATTAAATATATAAATCACCAAAAATAATATTTAAAACAATAGAATAAAACAATAATTAATAATTAATTACAACAGTATTACAACAATAATTAACAATTAAAAAATTTACAATAATAATAATTAACAAATTAATAACAATAGATAAATCACCAAAGATTAAATAAAAAATCTATTTACAACAGTAGAATAAAAAATTCTATTTACTACAATAAAAAAATCTATTTACAACAATAAACACATGAGGATGGGGGTTTATTTACAACAAAAAAATCATCAATAACAAATTTTAATTTACAACCAATCAATCGATTTTTAGTTTTAAAAAATTCACCAATTTTAGAAATAGAGGCCGGCCGGGGGCGCTCTCTCTGTGCGTGTGCGAGGGCGGCGCCGGCAGCGAGGGACGGCCCGCGAGGCCTGTAAGGGGGCGGCGAGGACGGCGGCGTCGACGTCCGGCTAAGGGCGGCGAGGATGGCAGCGAGGTGCGGCGTGACAGCCGGAGAGGCGAGAGGCGACCACGGCGCGCGCGTGGCAGCTGGCAGGCGAGAAGGCGATGTACGCGGCGAGGGCGGCGAAGACGGCGAGGACGGGTGCGAGGGGTGGCGGCGAGGGGCTTCTCTTCTTCTTCATCATCGATCGGCGTCTTCGAGAATGGAACAGTGAAATAGAGCGGCGGTGCGCCCGTGTCACCAACCGCGGCTAAAGGGTGCCCTTTAGTCGCGGTTGGTGAGACCAACTGCGACTAAAGCCTTTTTTCGTTGGCTTTTGGTTCCCGCACGAAAAGGCTTTAGTCGCGGTTGGTGAGATCAACCGCGACTAAAGGCTTTTTTCCATAACTAATTCGTTTGAAATCGGAAAAATACAAATACTATATCAAAATATTCAGAAAGAAAACAATTCATTTCAAGCCAAAAAATTACAAATAATATATCAAAATATTCATAAAAATAAAACTAATTCATTTCAAATCAGAAAAATATAAATAATATATCAAAATATTCAAAAAAATAAAACTAAGTCATTTCAAATCAGAAAATTATAAATAATATATCAAAATATTCAAAAAATAAAACTAATTCATTTCAAATAAGAAAAATACAAATAATATATTAAAATATTCAGAAAAATAAAACTAATTCATTTCCCGCCTCTATCTTCCCCCGCCTCCTGTCTTCCCGCCAATTCTTCTCGCTATTTCTTTCCGCCTCTGTCTTCCCGCCTCCTCTCTTCCTGCCACCATTTTTCCCCGCCATTTCTCACTATATATATGTAGCCCGATTTGGCCAGCATTATCACATCTCTACAATATCTCACCACTCTCTCATGGCTTCCACCGTACCCACTCTAACCTACCAGCAGGTGGAGGAGCTTTGCGCCTCGAACTACCTTTGCCCACCGGGCTACCGCGTCCCCGCCGGTTGGAGCCTAAGCGCTGGAGGCGTGCCAGTCCCTCTCGTCCCTCAGGGTACTGCGCGCCGGGCGGCCATCACGAACCACTATTACCTCGACCTCACGCCGGAGCAGCGGATGAATCCCCGCTAGCATCCCGACAACCAGCAGATTTGGGACGCCTTCTTCATCAATCGGCGTGAGAGGGCGCTCGCCAGGTATGAGGAGGACGGTCTGCCTCCTGGGAACTTTCACGAGGCCGGCCGTCGGCTATGGTGGGGCGGCCGGACTCTACAGAGCGTCATGGACCACATCACGGCCGGCGATATCCCCTGCCTGCGCTACCCTCAGTACCAGTCGAGGTTCGAGCCACGAGCGCCGCCCGACGACAGCGACGACGACGGCGGCAACTTAGAAGGTGACGACTACCAGTACAACGACGGCGACTACAAAGATTACGAGTATGCATATTATAGGCCTAGGCAGGAGTATGACTAAATCACTCCAACATTCCAAGATGTACTCCTAGGCCTAGACATGTCCTTCACATCATTCGTTGTAGTTCAAATTTCATGTATCATGAGTGGTATCTCAAATCAATCCAATCATTCGAAAATGGACACCAAACACATCACAGATAAGATAATTCACATGATCCATACAAAGTTTGGAACAAATTTTCCTCAACAAAGTTTGGTACAATAAATTATTACACATCATTTCTTCGCTTGTGTCCCTTGCTTACGATTGTGCCGTAACCATGGAGCATCCTCATTATTTAACTTCATGCACGGGTCAGTGTTCACTTTGAAGGGCGGAATTTCACCAAACTTATTATAATCTTATGGCATGTCTGTCTTATCCTCCACTCCCACGATGTTTCTTTTCCCTGAAAGAACTATGTGGCGCTTTTCATCGCATGATGTACTCATTTTCTTATCTTTCCTTTTTCTCGGTTTGCTACTCATGTCCTTCACATAGAAAACCTGAGCGATATCTTTGGCTAGGACGAATGGTTCGTCAAGGTAACCAAGATTATTGAAATCCACCATTGTCATTTCGTATTGCTCGTCCACCTTTACCCCACCTCCTGTTAGCTTGAACCATTTGCACCGGAACAAAGGGACCTTAAAGGAGGGTCCATAGTCAAGTTCCCATATCTCCTCTATGTAACCATAATATGTGACCTTTTGCCCATTCTTGGTTGCTGCATCAAAGATGACACCACTGTTTTGGTTGGTACTCTTTTTATCTTGGGCGATCGTGTAAAATGTATTTCCATTTATCTCGTACCCTTGGAAAGTCGATATAGTCAAAGATGGTGACTTGGCTAACACGTACAGCTGATCTTCAACATCATTGCCACTCATTAAATGTTTTCACAACCAACCGGCGAAAGTCTCCATGTGGGCCTTTGTAATCCAGGATTCAGGCTTCCCCGGGTTGTTTGAGCGTAAAATATTCTTGTGTTCCTCAAAGTACGAAGCCATCAAGCTAGAATTTTGTAGAACTGTGTGGTGTGCTTCAGTCATAGAATGGTTGTCCATACATATCGTTGATTTCCTTCCGATCGTGCCTTTCCACTTAGTCTCCCCTCGTGTCGCGATTGAGGAAGACCAATCGGCTTAAGGTCAGGAATATAGTCAACACAAAACTCAATTACCTCCTCTGTTCCATAGCCCTTGGCGATGCTTCCTTCAGGCCTAGCACGGTTACGAACATATTTCTTTAATACTTCCATCAACCTCTCAAAGGGGAACATATTGTGTAGAAATACATGACCGAGAATGGAAATCTCTTCGACTAGGTGAACCAGGAGGTGCGTCATAATATTGAAGAAGGATGGTGGGAACACCAACTCGAAATTGACAAGACATTGGACCACATCGTTCTGTAACCATGGTAGATCTTCTGGATTGATTACTTTTTGAGAGATTGCATTGAGGAATGCACATAGCTTCACAATGGCTACTCGAAAATTTTCCGGTAGGAGCCCCCTTAAAGCAATTAGAAGCAATTACGTCATAATCACGTGGCAGTCGTGAGACTTCAGGTTTTGGAAATTTTTCTCCGCCATATTTATTATTCCCTTTATATTCGACGAGAAGCCAGACGGGACCTTCATACTGCTCAAGCATTCAAAAATTATGACCTTCCCTTCTTTGGTAAGAGCGTAGCTGGCACGACCTTGAAACCGTTCCGGATGCGGTCTTCTGGGTCTTTCAAACGTTGTTGGTCCTGCCATGCTTCCTTTGTATCATTTGTCTTCCCATACACGCCCAAGAAGCTTAGCAGGTTCACGCAAATATTCTTCATAACATGCATCACGTCGATTGCAGAGTGGACATCTAGGACTTTCCAATATTCTAGCTCCCAAAATATAGATTTCTTCTTCCACATGGGTGCGTGCCCGTCAACTCCCTGCGGAACTGATTGTCCGCCAGGACCCTTTCCAAAGATGACTTTCAAATCCTTGACCATATCAAATACATCAGCACCCCGTAGGCTTCGGCCGGTGATCTGCCTTGCCGTTGAAATGCTTGCCTTTCTTTCTTAAGTTATGATGTCGGGCAAGAAATAGACGATGCCCCAGGTATACATTCTTCTTACAATTATCCAAATATAAACTTTCAGTCTCATGTAACCAGTGTGTGCATGCCTTGTATCCCTTATTTGTCTGTCCCGAAAGGTTACTAAGAGCAGGCCAATCATTGATGGTAACGAAAAGCAACGCTCGTAGGTTAAATTCCTATTCTTTGTGCTCATCCAACACACGTACACCAGGTCTGCCCCACAACTGTAAAAGTTGATCAACTAATGACCTTAGGTACACATCGATGTCATTGCCGGGTTGTCTCGGGCCTTAGATGAGCAATGGCATCATAATGAACTTCCGCTTCATGCACAACCAAGGAGGAAGGTTGTAGATGCATAGAGTCACGGGCCAGGTGCTATGGCTGGAGCTCTGCTCGCCAAAAGGATTGATGCCGTTTGTACTTACACCAAATCTTAAGTTCCTTGTGTCAGCTGCAAAATCTTTGAACTCTCTGTTGATCTTTCTCCACTGCGTTCCATCAGCGGGGTGTCTCAACTCCCCGTCCGACTTACGGTCCTCTTTGTGCCATCGTAACAACTTGGCATGCTCTTTGTTCCTGAACAGACATTTCAACCGTGGTATTATAGGAGCATACCACATCACCTTGGCGGGAACCCTCTTCCGGAGTTTCTCGCCCTCAACATCGTCACCAGGGTCATCTCCTCTGATCTTGTAACACAATGCGTGCATACTGGGCATTCATTCAAATTCTCGTATTCACCGCGGTAGAGGATGCAGTGGTTAATGCATGCATGTATCTTCTGAACCTCTACCTAGAGGGCAGACAACCTTCTTTGCTTCATACGTACTGGCTGACAACTCGTTATTCTTTGGAAACATATTCTTCATCATTTTCAGCAACTTTTCAAATTCTGAGTCAGATAGACCTTCCTGTACCTTCCATTTCAGCTAATCCAGTGTGCAGCCCAGCTTTTACAGACCATTATCGCATCCTGGGTACAGTGACTTTTTGTGATCCTCTAACATGCGATCCAAATTCTCCCTCTGCTTTTCAGTTTCGCAGTCTCTCCGTGCATCAACAATGGTTCGACCAAGATCATCAGCGGGCTCATCACGTGCCTCTTCTTCACCTTTCCCTTCACCTTCCCCTTCTACTTCCCCTCCTTCAGCATCCTCCATGAAAGTATCACCGAAATGATCAGGATAGTTGTCATCATCCCCTTCTTCATTTTCTTCCATTCTAACCCCTCTTTTTCCATGCTTGGTCCAACAATTATAGCTTGGAATGAAACCGTGCCGAAGCAGGTGGAAGTGAACGATTCTTGAGGAAGAGTAACCCTTCTGATTCTTACATGCAACACATGTACAGATAACAAAATCCCCCTACTTGTTCGCATTAGCCACAACAAGTAAAATCATTCAAACTCGTAATGAACTCATCACAGAGTCGGTTACCGTACATCCATTGCCGATTCATCTGCATTATAATTATATAAAGTATATAATTAACCATCATGCATTTGTTAAACAAACTAGCTAGAAATAATAGAAATTAAACTATGAACTACACATGCATATTTGTCAATGTGACGCCCCGGAACCGGTACCATGAGGATTCTAGCGATCCCGCCAAAATCCGCACGATATCGATTTAGAGATGCCCTCCGACACGACGTGCGCGACGAATCACACACGTGATGCCACAGGAATTAACACGAGCGGTAACATTACAACAGGATTACAATAGAGCCCATAAGAAACAGATATATTACAACAACGACTCCAACGAGTCAAGATACAAATAGATACATACAAAGATCCAAATCATACAGAAGATCAAATACGTCCGAGTACGGACAAGATACAAATTGGACTAAGAGTCCTGAAGATAACCAGTGGCGTCCATAACCCTGCCCAGGCCAAGCCGGAAGGGTAACCTTGCTAACGTCGCCTTCATCAAAAAATAACTTCATACCTGCCCGGTTATGTCCCAAAGAAGCAACAATAAGTACGAGTTCGTACTTAACAAGACTTCAAGACGTATAAGCATTCGTCAACCAGTCGTCCTTTGTACTTGAGGCACACAGGGGACTGAGCAAAAGCCCCTGTCATAATGAACCCTGCAATATATTGGTGATGAGTATATAAAGCAGCCTGAGTAGTAAAGTCTTGTGCTATAAATGCATAAGCCGGTAAAGAGTACATATGTTGAGCTACTAAGGAAGTAATAACCCCTAAAGAAGCTAGAGCAAGGCCAGATGTCCAGTCAACTGCTGCGCCTCAACGCATTTCGGGGAGAACCAGCTAGCTCTGGGTTCGAGTGGCATTTCAGCCCTAACCACAACTCATCCGCTGATTCTTCAACATCAGTCGGTTCGGACCTCTGCTTAGTTTCATCCAAGCTTCATCCTGGTCATGGATAGATCACCCAGGTTCGGGTAGAGGATGCAAGAGGAACGTCATAGGAAATATGGTGGGGTTAAGCGGCAGCGCGCAAGCACTAAAACCCTATAGAGACACTCTACAACAGTCATCTAATCAGAGAAGATGAGAGAGTGGATAAGCTAGCAGTTCTATACTCGGCAATCATAACACAACCGATGCGTTCCCCCCTCGCAAGGAAGTACTTACAAAGGCACTCACACGGTGGACAAGTTTTATTAGGTAACCATTGTAGTAATGCTATATTACTACGCAAGTTATCAGCAAATTATTAACATCAGCATAAAGGTGTAAGTTGTTCTATGATCAAGTTATACAATTCCAAGTCGTCCATAACCGCGGACACGGCTTATCGATAAGATGTACACCCTGCAGGGTTTGCCCAAATGTAACCATACGCATGCTCGACCCGCTTCTTACAAGCGATGTCTCACAACAAGACCGTTCCCATTTCAACAAGAAAGTCTAGGGGGGCCACCCAACTAAGCTGCCCGTGACGAAGTTCGGCCGTACTCCGAGACGGACCCAGAGGTTGCGTAGGCGTATAGGCGGGCACTAACGGCAAAGCACTAGATAAGTCATCGAGCAATTATGCAGTAGAATATAGAATATAAACACCCGGCGGCAACAGGAAGTAAACACCCGAAGACAACAGTATATAAATATGCATGCGCCAAATAAAACCAAGGTTGTGGCCCCCTTTTCAACAGACTTGAGAAAAGGTAGTGGGTGAGGGGGGTCCTGATATCGTCCCCACACATGGGTAGAGCGCTCAATCTCGGAACAGATAACAAGAACTCGGGTCCTAGGGGACATTAGCAAGTCAAAGTTCCGATGCTTTCGCAAAGGGGCTCACAGATGCCTCTGCTTACAATTTTAGTTGTTAACAAGTAAGTAGATCATGATTATCTCCAACAACTGATGTAGCATGTGATAACCTCCCAACAGATAACCCGATAAGATAACAATAACGGTAACAAGATATAAACAACACTAGCATGCACTACGACTCACAAGGAAGACTCGATAACCAAACAACAGCTATTGGGGGTGGTGGTGGCAAATATAGGCTGCTTGAGGTAACAAGTGGATAGGACACGTGACAAGAACGTAACTCAAGGCTAGCATGAGGGAGAAGGCAAAATAAAATAGGTGAGCGACTCCTGCAGAGACAGGAGTATAGGAAATGCTTGCCTGTTAAAGCTTGCCGAGGAACATCCGGAGAACTCGTCGTATCTCAGAACACCACTTCGCGATCCTATCCGGGAAGAAGCAAATGCTGGAACACACAAGGAATGCAAGTCTTACTACTACGGATAAAGAGCCGGCATGATCAAGATGATATGCATGACATGGCAAAGATGATGCGATGCAACTTATCCATATTAATCGGAGTCGGAACCCCGGACAAACAATTAAGGTTGGAGTTGCATATTTCTACCGGAAAATTTAAGGGTTGAATAGCATGACACAACATGGCAGGGGTTCGCTACTTCAATATTAAACGGAGCAGGGAAACCTTAGGTGGATATCCGAAATACTCCGCATATATGTGAGGTGAACATACATAACTATCACGTTTCGACATGATGCGGGAGGCAAATAGATGAATGGATGGCATATTCATGTTCAACATATTTTTCTGATCAATTTTCATATATAACACTTTTTATTTCGAGTTATATTTTGGAAGATATGAATTTTGCAAGATATAGACATTTTCTGTAATTTTCAGTAAAATAGAAAAAGGCCCGGAACGTTCCTCACCCAGGAGCAGCTAGCCGCGGAGAATGACGAGCGGGCCTAGGGGCTGACGTGGCGCTGATTGGGACGGCGGGTTGGTTAGCAGAACCTGCAGGGGGTTTTGTGGAAAACCAACAGGGGTAAGGGCGTCGGTTTGAATCAGAAAAGGTTGCAGGGGGCTCGGTGCAAAACGTTTTAGATATGGATCTGGAGATGTTTCTCACCAGGGTGCGATCTAACCGCAGTGGCCGACAAAAGGCCCCGCGTTGACGTGGACGACAGCGTGGCAGATGACATGGCGAGGCTTGGCTGCACGCACAGAAGGTGCTCGACGCCGGGCGCGGGCGGTGACCACCGCGGGGCGGCATCGCGCGTGCGGGTGACTCCGAGGGTTCCAGGAAGCGAGACTTGGCGCGTCGGGTGCGCCTCGTTGCCACGGACCAGGTGATGGCGGCGCCGAGAGCGGGCGGTCACCGGAGACAGGCCGGCGGCAACCATCTGCAAGAAGTAGTTGCGGTCACCGCGGGATAAGAGACAAACGGAAGCGAGAGGAGGGGGAAAGATGTCAGGGGGGTGCGCCATGGCGCCCTGAAGCTCAACCTGTAGCCGGCGGAAGCAGGGGAAGCAGGGGTTCACCGGAATCGGAGGAAAACGCCGGTGGCCGTGGCGGATGTCAAAGACGATGGCGATGCGCAGAGGGTCTCCCGGCTCGACTCGCGGTACTGGGAGGTAGAGGAAGACGCGGCGGTTCTCTGGGTCTCATCGGCGGGGTTGACGGAGGCGGTGGAGCGCCGGCGAGGAATTCCGTCCGCTCCCTCGCGATCTCCGCTCCGCCGCGACCTCCGCTCGGTTCCCCATGGCGCACGCACGAAGATGCGGTAGGGGAGGCGGCCGTATCGGCGGCGGCGGCAGCGGTGGATGCGCTCAGAGGGAGCGCGCAAGCGGGCAGCGCGTAGGTGGCCGCGTAGGTCGGCGCGCAATGGGGCGCACAATGGGGACGGCAAACTCCCGTCCGGCACCTCGTGCAGCCCGCCGCTTCCACCGCTTCCGCCGCGCCCCGACAGCAACGACGACGCGCCAGCGCTTCCCCTCACCAGCGGGAACTACGCGGAGGAGGCGACTGTGATTGAGCTCGTTGACCTTGTCTTCGCCTACGTGTCCTCCGCCGCGCGTAGCCATCCGCCACCACGCGTAAAGAGGCCCCGACTATCTCGGGGCCAAATTTTGGTCAAACTATGCACGCGATGTAGGATTAGTAGTTATTTTGGCTGTTCTATGTAAATTATTTCTTTTTTTAGCTCGTCTTTTCGGCTTATATTCTACGCCTCGACTAAAGTCAACGAAATCATAAAATTCGGGAGACTGAACTCGCCGTTTTCAGTTTCGACGAGGTCAGTCACCGCTAGAGATGCTCTTACATGGCTCCATCAATGAAAGTAGAAGGACCATGAGTGGCGGCAGAGCAAAAGAGAATGCGGAGGATATAGCACTTATAAAGCAAAATCTCACTAAAATGTACTATTTAATGACAGTCTATCTCTACTACGTGAAAGCTATCCACATTATTTTTTGAGTCATCTAATTGCCCATATCACCCACTGATGTTCTTTAATAATAAATCTATTGAACATATACACCATCTATTCTTTCATCCATGCATCCAATTATCCACATCAATAACTTTTAGGCTGTATTTGGAATCTCTGTTTTTCCATATCCATACTACAGTATTTGAATGCCCGGCAAAGCAATACTTTAGTTTTTATCCTTCAATACTTCAAAATGATAGCCGTTTGAGGATACTACAGTTCTCAAAACTGCAATATTTGCTCGAACCAAACACCACAAAATACGTAGAACTTTAGTATTTTATAAACCATAGTATTCAAAGAAAACTTCAAGAATACTTTGCTTCCAAACGGATCCTGAGCTGTGAAATACACAACAATTTCGGGATTTCCACATTGATGTAAGTTAGCCACTGGACTGTTACGACTAATTAAACCTTTGCAAAATCCTAGAGACAATTTCATATTTCTTGGTCTTATATCGGTTTCATTTGCTCAACAGATTTCTTAAGGAGATTGCTGTGACAACAGCCGGGCATCCTTCTAGGCCACGTTTGATAGTCTGCATGTTCCTTGGCTCACATCGGCCTAGCATTTTTCTGCCCATTTGGTTATCTGGCCGAGCCCGCGTTCTTGCACGGACCGCTTCTCACTGCATCCTCGGGCCAGATCCTAGAGGAACGCCCGGTTCGACCGTTTGTAGCGAACATGATGAGGTCTAAGACCCCGTGTGTGGCCCGATCTCGCGGATTGACTTCGAAACCAAGGGGGAGGATGGGAAAACGCGATGAACACGAAGAACACGACGGGCACGAGGAACTCCGAGACTCACGCACGCACACCAACTCGATACACCCGATGCTTACCTTCGTGGCTCGATGGACCACGCCAATAGAATCTCCGAGGAAGAGACACGAGGTAGAATTCCCGGAGAGAGATTGGGATTGGAGAGGAAGAGCTTGGGGAAGGAGAGAGAGTAACAAGTACTAGAATCTCCTTCAACAAGATCTAAGTCAACAACCAAGGTGCCTTGATTACAGAGGGATGATACCCAAGGGAGACTAAGCTCAAAGGTAGGTTTGAGTTCAAAACAAGTCTAAAGAGCTAATGAGGGGTTCCAGCTACTTATATAGGCACACATGGCCAGCAAGGGCGAACAGGTACGCAAAAGGATAAGTTAAGGCAGTTTGGTGGGGCATTCCCGTCAGGTCCGGTTTGGGATCCGGTCTGACCGGGCCTGTGACCGGGCTGTCCGGTCATGGGTCCGGTCGACCGGTCGGAAACCGGATTCCTGCGAGGTTTCCGGTCCTGGGTCCGGTCGTCGTCCGGTACGAGGGAGCTGGTCCGGTTTCCGACCGGTCGACCGGGCCTGTGACCGGGCCGCCCGGTTGTGGGTCCGGTCCGACCGGGTCCTGGACCGGCCAGCGTCCGTCTCTTCCTTGGAGCGCTCCGAGCGACGTCGGCTTCGGCTCCGTGATCATCTCCATGTCCAGCTGCTTCTCTCCCTCCCTTGATCTTGGCGCCTCCTCCTCTCCGAGGTCTTGATGCGCCTTGTACCTAATGACACATAGCACGTCGGCATGAGGTAGCAATCCATCCAAAGGGGTACCAAGATCAAGGGTAGTGAGGAGCGAGTTCACCTCATCATGTAGAGCCTTGGCTCGGGCTCGTGTCATCGGTCCACTTGGGGGACTTGTTGGTCTTGGTGTGGCGGTGACCGAAGGCCACCCCGCATCAGAACACCCCCGTTTCCACGGAACTGGAGAACGCCGCGTCCTCGCAGAGCCACCGTGGGAGCTCGTGCGGGACTGCGAAATCTCGGCGGGATGAATTCGGTCACCGCGCTTGATTTTTCGCCACCATATATAGGGGCGGCTCTCTCACCGGCAAAACCAAATCCCCAATTTCCCCCATTTCGAGCTCATCCACCGTTCCCGATCTAGCGACATGGCCCTCTTCCTCACCCGCACGGTCGGTGAGGCTTGCAGCGGCGACGACGGCTGTGGCGCGGCTACTGGCCGCGTATGGTCGTCTTATTCCTCTGCGTTGATGACTTTGGTTGTAGTAAGCTTATGCAAACCCTAGCTTTAGATCTAGATCTTTTGGGCACATAAGGGGGGTCTGAACGAATCCATTGTAGGACATTCCTTCGTCGCCGGTCGAGGTTGTGGAGGTTGTCCAGGTTGCATCTGACTCTACCACGGGGACTGTTGTCGCCATTGACTCTTCCACTGGGACGGTGGTGCTTCCTGCATCTTCACCAGGGTCCGCTGCTTCTCCGACCTTGGTGCTGCGTGTGGCTCCTTTGACTGTAAGGCCGCTCTTACTTATCTCGTTGTTCATTGATGTGGTAGTGGTAGTTCGTTAATGTGGTACTGCTTAAGGATGTGGATGTGGTACTGGTAGTGGTGATAGTTCATTGATCTGCTAGTGCTTAAGGTCGTCGATGTGGTAGTGGTAGTTCATTGATCTGCTAGTGCTTAAGGATGTTGATGTGGTAGTGGTAGTTCATTGATCTGCTAGTGTTTGTCATGTAGGCAATCATACCTTTGGGCTCCCCTGATCTATCTGCGACTACTGTGAATGCCCAGCCATGTCTGATTGCAAGCAAACCAGTCATGGTTTGGAAACCTGAGCTATCAGAGTTTGTGCTGAACCGGTTTGTTCAGCTCGTCCGTAGAGACGTCTGCTTCAACATGGGATTCAAGGAGCAGCAGATGAAGAAGGTAGCCGCGGATGTTCTTGCATTCGCTGGCGTACATGTCACCACTCTTCAGCTATACAACCACATCAGAAACTGGAGGATGAAGTGGAGCGTCATTATGAAGATGAATCCGATCGCATTCTGGACTCGAGCGAAGATGGTTGCTGCTTCTACGGCGGTGATGAAGGGACGGCGAATGAGTACATTCAAGTACGAAGCCTCACTGAGTTCATGCATAGATCTGAAAGTATATATGTGAATGTCGTCTACACTAACAATTGTTCCTTGTGGATTGCAGCGCTACCCGAAGCACCCTCAGTACGTCGGCACCCCGGTCATGAACTACGCTCAGATGAAGACGATCTTCACGCTCCGGTTTGTGTGCAAGGCGCAGCTGTTCCAGCCTAACTTGCTAGTCAGGGCTATCGACTTTATTGCATATAACGAAGCAGAGTATGCCGAGTACCGTAAGCTGCAGCCACCGGAGAGGAGGAGCTGGCTTAGGAGTGGCTCCGCAACCAGTTTCCTGCTTAGTGCTTCTGCTTCATTCGTCATGATCTGCTGATTTTGGGAGGGGATCTTGCATCCCTCCATTAGCTAGGACTTGCTACAACCTGATCCCCGGTCTGTAATGATGAACTTGTTCGAGGTGGTATATACTAATCCCTCGTGTGATGAACCTGTGATGCATCACGAAGTAGTTGCTTCGCTCATGATGCATCGCTCACTAAGTAGTTGATGTGTATTACTAGCACCTTTTGTGATGAAACTGAATCTGATGTGCGCTATACGACAATACTCAGCTATCTGCAACTAAACAGGTTGTGGGCTGTACGAGCAGGGAAGAAAGTACTGTAAACGGGTAACAAACAATGGGGCCTGGCTTCCCTCTGCGCCGCAGAAAAGGTCACCCAGGCTACTAAACAACCTGCCTTTCATGCCCATGGCTCGTTCGCGACACGCAGGGAGGCCTATTTCGCTGACGCAGTGGTGCAAAAAATCAATGCAGGCTACCGCCCCTAGTATCCTCAACATTAACGGCATGCTCGGATGTCTTCCACGAGGACTACTGGACGTGTGGAAAATATGTCACTTTAACTTGTAATAACTCGTTTGATTTGTAAGTAGGCTATGACTACTCTCGCCGTCAAGGTGACCCGGAAGCTGAGTGTGGTTCTCGGCTGTACCCCGCATTACACGGAGTATCCTCATGCTGAGCCACAGAGCTAGTCGTAGGCTAGAGGTAAATATCAGAGGCAAAGGCACAACACACTGTAGCATACTGAAATCATATCTGTGTTTCCATGCGCCATATCATCATCAGCAAGCTGTACAGGATAGCAACCAGCGACGACCGCTGGGTAGCGGCCGGTCACAGGCACGTCTAAGTACCGGTGACCCCGGCGACGACCGTAGCATCGATCCGACGGGACTAATCCCGTGCATTCACATCCAGATTTTGACCCTCCCACTCACCCACTGATACAGAGGCAGCGTAATGCAAGATATAGTGGGTTGGGTTTGAAACTCGGGGATCGCACGCGCATAACACGAAAAACCAACCACGACCACACACAACCCGGCCGGAACAACAACGATGAGCTCCACCAGGGTGACAGTTAGCGCCATGTTCTCCGCCATTGTGCTGCTGTGCTTTGCGGCGGCAGCTGTGCAACGAGCTTCGGCTGCTGAGGCTGGAGGTGGTGGCATCTTGCATATCCCTTCCACTGCCGAACTGGCTCTGTCTGGCTGCCCTTCTACATGTGGCGGGTATGCTGGCATCCTCTACCCATTTGGGATAGGACCGGGCTGCTTCCGGCAAGGCTTCGAGCTCACCTGCGACGACAGCGTTAATCCTCCGATGCTCTTTCTGGGCAACAGTACAGTTCAGATCGAGGGCATGTATCCCGGAGACAATACAGTTCAAGCTCCTGGTATCCACTTCAACGTTACCATGATATCAGGTATGGACACCTATAACATGTCATGGGAGGCCCCTGTGAAAGGTGTTACGGTCAGTGGAAGATCGAGCTTTTTGCATGTTGTTGGCTGCGGCGTGGGTGCCTACTTGTTCGGCAATGACACGAAGGATCCCATCGGTTCCTGCATGAGTATTTGCACAGATGACAAAGAGGCTATGAAGAAAGCAAATGAAGATCACTCGGGTGAAGGTCCTGGGATGGGCTCCTGTTCCATCCGTTTGGGGCAGGACGTGCGAGCCTTTGGCTTCATGGTTGGCCGCCTCAATGGTGGCATCTCGGCACCATCAGGTGATGTGCTCTCTACTGTAAAAGTTTTCCTGGCAGAAGGTTACAGTTTCGATACAAGTGACATCTACTCAAGTCAGATAGACGAAAGCCATATCGAAGGGGCATCATTTAAGATAGCCATCACTGACCAGCCGAGTTGTGAAATTGCACAGAAGAACATGGCAACATATGCTTGTGGCTATAACAGCGATTGCCAGAATCTGTCTTCTGGAGGATACTCCTGTTCGTGCCCCAGCGGCAATGCGCCGCAAGAAGGCAATCCTTACATTATGGAAGGTTGCAATCAAGGTTTGAGACTGTTCTTTTCTCTACTGAGTAAATGTCACATAAGATCAAATTCTAAGCACAAAACCAATCTCAAGTATGGATATATGCTGTTAAGGTATATGAGTGATTATGGGAAGGTATTGCGTTTCTTCGCAACCATTGCATGAAAAATTATGAAATTGTGTTGAACGTTTCACATGACTCAAACCATAAGCATCATCATAACTATTGTTTTGTGATGCTTGTTTTCTATAGAGATATTTAGATCATATGTGCATGCATATTATACATCTAGTCTATTCTAGATAACACATGGATTTTTTTTTGTTTACATATGCACTTACTATTAATTAATTCATGTGTCATTCCACCTTGAGCATGTTACAATCCCGTTCCTAAAGCTGGCTGCAAGAGATTATGCGGCAACATGAGCATTCCCTTCCCTTTTGGGCTCGAAAAGGGTTGCTATGCTCTTAACAAGTTTCGACTTAATTGTACATCAGAAAACATCACAATGCTTGATCGGGAGTTGAATACATTGTGGCCAATGTTTCAGTGAATGAGGGATATCTGAGTGTTCGAGACACGCAAAACAATTCAAACTACAACGATGAACAAGTCACAGTCGGTACTTCTACCGTCGACGGATATCCGGCAGAACAAGACATCCCTCTGGCCGATCTTCTATATTTATCTGAAGAATTTTATATGAAGATGTGGTGGTCTGTCGAGAATTTAACATGCTTGGTAGCTATGAGCAAGCATAGAAGGGGTATGTACGCATGTCGGAGTGTCAATAGCACTTGCGTCAGTGTCACGTATGGCCATGGGAATACAATATTGCAGCTCGGCTATCGGTGCGAGTGCTCTCAAGGCTTTGAAGGAAATCCATACACGTCAGATGGCTGCAGAGGTAAAAACACTTGGTCTTTCATAACAATTTGTCATCAACAACACACACATGATTTCTCCTAGTGCATGAAATGGTTGGATAAAACATTAACTGCGAAACATGTAACATGATTCATGTCAACAATTCCTTAATCATCTTGATCGAGCGACTTGATTCCCTTTTTTACTTTCGAGATGAATGTAGCAATGAACTTTTGTTTAATTACATGATCTAGCCAAAACCTAGTCCAAGCAGGATACAGAAAACCCAGTCCTCAAGTCATACCCATACACCATGGCTTGACTGAGCTGTGTGCATAACATGATGCAGATGCCATGAGGATGATCTTTTCATCATCTAAGAAGATATATCGTTGGTCTATGACTCTAGCGCACACTTAACTAGCATCCACCTAATCCATAAATATGCCAAAATAGGGATTAACGAGGATCTTCCTTGAGCTTTTTTCCCCCTTTACTAACCTTAAATACCTTCTCTGTGTGCGTGCTCAATCTTATAGTACAAATATTGTGTCTTGTATATGACGTTTTATAGAATGCGTGCATGCAAACTGACAAAACTTTCGTAGTATACACAATATTGTGTAGATTTCGCCTCAAGTAATAATATCAACATATATGACATCAGACATTTATTTGCATACAAATGTTAGTATTTGGTAACATGCACTTAGAAACGATAATTAAACGTACGTGTAGGATGGGTGCTAGACCAAGTGTACCATGGCATTGTTTTCATCCTGCTTACCATTTATTTTTGGGTATCATTGGGTGCTTACTTACTTACTACTTATAGATGTCAACGAGTGTTTGCTGATAAATATTTGCAACGGAACATGTCAAAATTATCCTGGAGGTTATAAATGCAGCAGGTGCACTCACGGAAAAGAGTTTGATCCACTAAAAGGAAGATGTGTCACATCAGCTAAGAGACGCAACCTTCTTCTAGGTAAATTCAAGCAAAATTTAAGCACCTTGGTACAACAGCAACTTTCAAAATGTGCAACTCTTTGACAACAACTACATGATGTATAGGTATCGCAATTGGAATTGGTTCTGGCTTTGGTTCCATACTTCTTGGGATAGGTATAACCATACTCACCAGGAATTGGAAAAGAGGCATACAAAAGAGAATTCGAAGAACACACTTCAAGAAAAATCAAGGCCTTCTATTGGAACAACTAATATTAGATGAAACTGCCACAGATAAAACAAAGATATTCTCCTTGGAGGAATTAGATAAAGCAACCAACAACTTCGACGCCAGCCGTGTTCTTGGTCGTGGAGGACATGGCACAGTTTATAAAGGGATCCTATCCGATCAACGCGTGGTGGCAATTAAGAAGTCCAAGCTAGTGGAGCAAACTGAGATTGACCAGTTTATTAACGAGGTTGCAATCCTATCCCAAATCATTCATCGGAATGTGGTGAAACTTTTTGGTTGTTGTCTTGAAACAGAGGTGCCTTTGCTGGTCTACGAGTTCATATCCAATGGCACACTACATGATCTTCTTCACATTGACGTAAATACTAAATGCTTGCTTTCGTGGGATGATTGCATTAGGATTGCAGTAGAAACTGCAGGTTCTCTTGCATATCTGCACTCAGCTGCTGCAATACCAATTTTTCATAGAGATGTTAAATCTGCCAATATACTCCTAGATGACAACTTTACTACCAAGGTTTCTGACTTTGGTGCTTCGAGATCTTTATCACTTGATGAAACACATGTAGTAACCATTGTACAAGGCACATTTGGTTACTTAGATCCCGAGTACTACCACACTGGTCAACTGAACGAGAAGAGTGATGTTTATAGTTTTGGAGTTATACTAGTGGAGCTTCTGATAAGAAAGAAGCCAATCTTTCTTAATGACCAAGATAGAAAAGAAAGCTTGGCTCATTACTTTGTGGAAGGACTTCAACAGGGAGTTCTAATGGAAATCATGGATCCCCAAGTTATCGAAGAAGCTAAGCAGAATGAAATTGATGATATGGCCTCTATCGCAGCAGCATGTTTGAAAACTAAAGGCAGAGAAAGACCTACCATGAAAGAGGTAGAAATGAAGTTGCAAATCCTTAGAACTACAAGATTAAGGAGCCAAACTTCCCCCAGAAATGATGCAGAGATTGAGTCATCTTGGTGTCCAAATGCCAGGATCAACATTATCAATAATGTTGGTTTAACACCTGCAGGCATCTCTGGAAGGTATAGTCTGGAGCAAGAGTTTATGTCTTCAGCCAGTTTGCCACGCTAGCGAAGTATGCATAGCAGCATGATCAAGTGCTTGCTAAGTTCCTAGGGCACATTTGGTCAGTACCATAAAATTTTATCAAAAAAGAATTAGGTGATGTACGCGGTCCATTTATATGAAAGTATGTGATGTAACTTT
This sequence comes from Lolium rigidum, assembly GCF_022539505.1. Taxonomy (NCBI): domain Eukaryota; kingdom Viridiplantae; phylum Streptophyta; class Magnoliopsida; order Poales; family Poaceae; genus Lolium; species Lolium rigidum. The sequence goes on along the minus strand of NC_061509.1, from coordinate 162,982,284 downwards.
TCATATTATGCTTGTAGCTTATTTTACATGTATAATTCCTAATAAGATGACAAGTTGTTGCGTTGAAGCTATGTTTGTGAAAAGAAGATATTTTACAACGTTGCCTACAAAGTCATTACTTATCTGTAACATCGGAGCTATGTGCAAAGTGAGAGGGTCCGCCACCACAGCCTAAATTATTTTGCTTAATTAATCAAGTAACATTTAGGTTTACATTTGAGACAAGAGGGTATATGGCCACTGCATATTTCCTGTCTTCACTCACGCAAAAGACGTTTCTCTAGTCATTCTCGTCTAGCTTCGCCACTGCTCATTTAATTCCACCACACATTACCGGTGGCTTTCACATTATAGGTTCAGATATCTAATTTAGTGATTTCATGGTATTCCAATTTAACCCCACAACATAAGCACTCCGTGTTGCCGCAGTTTTACATAACATTTGTAACAACATGACTAATTGCTTGAAAGTGAGGAACACTGAGTTAGTAGGCAAAGCCATACAGAACCAGAACATGTGGACACGGGATGTTACTTTTCTGTTGCACGTGTTCACGAAATGTAGCAGAATGACACCGGCCCTTGGCATCTTTTCATTCGCAAAACAATTTCACTCTGCAGAACTGAACTTGCAAATTTGTGAAGTTCAGATACTACATATAAACAGAATCCTTTCCACGGAAGCACAACACGAGACACACGGGATCGCACATCATGATCTACACCCAAAATTTTCAAATGACGGTGCCACATTGTCAGGGTTAGTAGAAGTATTAGCACCTCCGCCCCGAGCCTAGCTATGCACACGACTACACGAGCCATTAGCCCAACACCATATGCTACCAAAAAATTGCCGGGGAGAAGGGAGCGTACCGATTCGCATCGGCATGAGCCATCCACTACACCGCTGTCACCGGTTGGCGGCGAAGTGCGGCGCGGCGTGATGACGGTGAGGAGGAGCGGCGGCGCTGCAAGTGCCGGCCGAGGACTCGAGAGACCGAGGGCCGGCTCTGAAGGCGAACGTTTTCGCTCGAGAGGGGACCGAGAGCTGGATTCGTTCTCTGTGGGGAATGGGCTGGGGAGCCTCACGCTACATCAGAACCGGCCTAGCCCATACTCCAGCCCAAAGCCCAGCCGAGCCCAACCAACCCGGAAACGGAACCTAGGTACACCGACCAAGGAGCAGCGACAGGCAGAGACAGCAACCGCCGGACCGCACTCCTCTTCCTGTCTTCCACCTCCCGCCCACGCAGATCTCTGGGAGCTTCCTTCCCTTCCACAGCAGCAGCCTGCACTCCACGACCTCACACATGGCGGCCTTCACCAAGCTCGAGGATTCCCCCATGTTCCGGAAGCAGGTGCCCCCTTCTTCTCTCCCTGCCCGATCGGGTCCCCTCTCCCTCCGGCATATCGTTTTCGCTTCCCATTGGCCTGGCGAGATCCCGCTTGGTTCTGGGTTTCGGTTGGTCATATGTGTTAGATTCACGGCATCCGCGTGCTTGGGTTTGAGCTGTATTTCGAGCTCTGATGATTCGTCATGAGCTGGGGCGGATATTATGGGGATTCGGCACTGTCTTTTTTTACTCGGAAGATCTCGACTGGATCGCGTGCTTCCGTGGGTGTCCATATGTTAGGATTAGCAATGCGGCGGTTCTTTGAGTGGCTGCTCGATAAGATTCCGTGTTGGATCGAGAGAAGTCAGTAGGCTGTGGCTGAGTTAGATGCATGAGTGGATCGCATTCTAGTCTGCTTACCAAGTAGGAGGACTTTGCGTTTCTGTCACCTTTTTGCCCTCGTGGTGCAGCCTGATAGACAGTGTTTACTTGGAAAGCTGCTGCACTTTTGTGTCTTGGATCAAACTTTGTTGCTTGTCACGTTCTTGAACATTAGATCATGTTTGAACAAAATTTGTAGGTTCAGTGAATTGGGAGGCTTTCTATTGCTGGCCAAATACTCCGTATTAATTTGCTAGCTCTGTGATGCCTCTCCTTTGATCTGCAATGATGGGTCCGGACTGTTATTGTGCCACCTACTGAGTTACAACGATGTATTTTTACTTGTTTGATTATATTATTTACTGTTAGTGGCTTTAATAAATGTTTAATTTGAGCATATCCAAAATAGCACTCTGTCACTTAAAAGTTCAATGTCACCCTGTCGCTTAAAAGTTAAATTATAACTGTAGAGGAAATTATATATATGCAACTATAGAACTGTTTAATAAATTGGAGGCCATCGCAAAACCTGAAGTCATAAAAATAGCACTCTAAAATAACAATTTTGTTATGTGTAAGCCACTTTGCTTTTGCAAGAACACAAAGTGCCGGCGTCCTATAATATAATCTTATCCGTGCTGGTGTCGTTTAATTGGTAGACAGTATTTTTTTCCTACTATTGCCTGAGCCTCATTTTGATACAATACTTCCACTAATAATATATGAGGCCTGCTGCACTCAAATTTGGGTCATTTAATACTGCACATTGACGTGGTGGGACAAATAGATGTTTACTTGACTGCTAGGTCATCCAGGGACTAGCCGACTGCCCACACGAAATCAACATCTGTTCATACCAAGCCCCTTCGTAGTGCACGGGGGCAAAATTAGTCTCGGAGTAAAGTAGAAGAACAAATGTGTACTTTGCCTTGGCAATATCGATGGTGCTTCTCTGAATTATCGAATCGTGCTGTTGGATCAGCATCACCAATTGACAGTGATATATTTATCTGACATATAGGTTTCATCTGTAAATCAAAATGCCCTTGGTTACAGCTCTTTGGATATATATATATTCATTGGCTACTTTTACTCCTGATTAAATTCTGTTATAGTTAGTGTGAAAGAAACCACTTTTCTCTAAAATGGCTGTTTTGTAGAAATACTGAGTTCACAAAGATAGTAGTCCACCTTGAATCAAGCCTTTCTGGACATTGGTCTCAATGTTTGAAAATATAAATTGGAGTGCAAAACTTCCTTTCAACTTCTCTCTCGTTTTTGCCCACAGAACTTCCTTTCTTCTTTAAAGGTCAATCAAACTTAGACATAAATTTAAGTTATTTCTGACTTCTTTCTGTTGATCCATAGGTCAATTCTTTGGAACAACTTACCGATGAACTGAAACAACGGTGCTCAAATCTTCATAAAGGGTGTAAAAGATTCATGTACATTTCTCTCCTAACTCCTTTTCCATAACTGTAAATATCTTATGTGTAAATGTAAAGCAGTAACCTCAAATGTTGCACAAAGGTACTGATTGATGTTGTAGAATAGAGGAACTATAGCAACCTCTACTGCCTGTAAAAGTAACCGCATTAATGAATTCTCTCCTTAAGTCCCACCTTCTGCCCCTTTCTTGCTTTGCTGCTTCTAGCTATATTTGTTGTCATATTACGTATATAATTATTGCAGTTTAAATTATTTCTAGGATTAAAAGATTAATAAGAAGGCTTATGGTCAAGGTTCTGCTTTAGTATAGCTTTGTTTCCTAATAGCCTTAGTTTCAGGGGATCACTTGATGAAGGATATGCTGGAGATCTACTATTTGCCGACGCCCTAGAAGCATTTGGTGCTGGTCGAGATGACCCTGTTAGTGTTGCCATTGGAGGTTATTTGACAAATCCCTGATGTTTCTTTTGCTTACTTCTACCTGTTTTCTCATCTATATGTACGAAAGCCATTGAGTTTATCCCTCTAAATTATATATTTTGTGCCCCTTTGTTTATTAGTGGTTGGTGCTCCGTATACTCAAATTTACTTTTTTGTTTGTTTTGCGGGTAGTATACTTAATTTACTTAAATCACAGTTCTTGCAACCGGAGACATGATCGATACCATGCATATTCACGAGTTAGATTCAACAATTTTCCTCAATAAAATGTGATTCCATGTTACCTTTAAGATTTGGGGGGAATCTCAAGTTCCAAATTCTTATTATGTTGCAGGGCCTGTAATGTCCAAGTTCACTACTGCTTTTCGGGAGCTTGGAACATACAAGGAGCTCCTTCGTTCTCAGGTACTACCATCATATAGCATTGACATGTACCATTTCGCTCCATCTGTAGTTCACTTCACCCACAGGAAAATAAGTTACTGGAAAATAATATTGCTGTTAGTATTTTCTCAGCTCGCACATCCTAAGCTTATCCATCTGAGTCATGGCATGAGTTGTACCATTCTAGTTTGTACTACCTCCATTCCAAAAAGGAAGGCGTATAAATTTTTCTAAAAGTCAAACAACTTGAAGTTTGACTAAGCTCATAGAAAAATTTATCAATATATATAATAAAAATTAATATCATTAGATGCATCATCCAATATACATTCATATCATGTGTAGCATTTATTGTACAAGTTTAATCAAAGTTTACACCATTTGACTTTGGAAAAAATTATACGTCCTCTTTTTCGGAATGGAGGTAGCATTTACCTCTGCAGTACCTATGCTTTCCTTTTATTTTCAGATTTGAATCTGCAGTCCGAAATTATGACAATTTGTCACCTGCGGTGCAATGTTTAGCATTGTTATGTGGCTGCTAGGGTTTGGGAGGGTGAGAGAGGGCTGCGAGGGTGCGAGAAGGCCGGCCGGGGGCCTTGCCCACGGCCGGTGGCAAGAGGGAAGGGATTTCCTTCTTAATTCTTGCTTGATTAGATTGATACATCTCCTCTCCATATATAGAGAGGTTTACTTGACTCCCAAGCAAGGCTTACTTGACCCCTAAGCAAACCATAAGACTAACGGGCCAGGCCCATGACGTACTCTAACACTACACCCCACCTGGACATGCAGCTCGTCCTCGAGCTGCAACCTAAACAAACCATGACTCGACGCAACACAATCCTAACACCTAAAAACGAGCCTTTTACATCTCGGCTTGTTTTATTACTCTCAACATGAAATAGACTGGGACGCTTTATTGTTGACCCCTGAACATAAAGTGGACACCATCCTCCCGTCGGACGTACACCTGTACAACCACCTGGATCCCATGGAAACCAGTGGGACAAAAGGAGCCCGCGCGGCGGCCGGCGGTGGAATGCAGTGGTGCTACGCGGTGCGCTCCTGTCGGTGACAGCATGCCTTCTCCCCGCCAGATGACTGTCGATGGCACAGACTTTGAGGTCGTTGCCCGCGGGAAAAACAACATGTCCGCCGCCCGTGGGGGAAACCGCACGCCCAAGATCCCCAACGCAGCGGACGAGATCGAGGTCCGTTGCGCAACGAAGCGCAACTTGGAGGAGCTGCAGCTGCAGATCACGCATCTCCCGCACATGCCGACGCACTAGGAGACCGCGCGCAACAGCCTGCAATCTCACCGCCGCCGACACGTGGCGGTGACGGCGACGGAGGGAAAAGGACCTGGGGGAAGGGCATCCCGAGCGGTGTCGATGTAGAGCCCGGGGCCAAGGTCGCTCCCACACCAAAGAAAGGCAGGGACGGCGTCGGTGGCGGCAGCAGCCACTGCTGCGGTGTTGGTGGCGACGGCAGCTGCTGTTGCAGCTGCCCACCGAACGGCAGGGACAGCATCGGTGAGGACAACAGCTGCATCGGCGGCGTTGGTGGCGGCGGCAGCTGCTGCTGTTGCTGCAGCGTCCCGGTGGGGAAGAAGGTGGCCGGCTGCTGAAGAAGAGGGACCCCCGACGCCGAGGTAGGGTCCGGCCCGGAGATGGTGGACAGCGGCAGCGGGGACTGCAGCAGCCCGGCGTCGGGTGGCGGCGACGACAGCAGCAGCGTTGGCTGCAGCAGCCCGGCGATCGCGGCGGAGGCCGCCTGGTGCGTCGGCTGCCACGGCTGCAGCGCCGCCGCCGGCGGCGGCCCATAGGGACCGGCCAGGAAGAGGCGGATCTCCTGGATAGCAGTGGTGAGATCGTGGAGGGCTGCGGTGATCTCCGCCGAGAGAACGGCGGGGACGGCGGAGTGCGGCGGCGGCGGGTGGGAAGAACTCGGTGGAGGGCTCGACATGATCGAACCCGAGAAGCTGATACTGAGGGGGTGTTCGGTTTCCAGCCACACTTTGCCAAGCCTAAGTTTGGCAGTTTAGTATGTGTTTGGTTATTTCCACACTTTAGCGTTGCCACACTTTATTATCCATATGGTCCACCTGTCGTAGAGTGAACTTTGTGCTAACTTCTGACACACTTGCGAGTCTTGGCAAAGTCTGGCTATGAACCTCCATGATTCTCTCCCAAAGTTTCATAGTATGGCTCATAAGCTTAATCCCTCGGTAGTTAGTACAACTTTGAATATCTCCTTTATTCTTGAAGATAGGTACGAATATGCTTTTTCTCCACTCTTCCGGCATCTTGTTTGACCGAAGACTGTGGTTGAAAAGCTTAGTTAGCCACACTATTGCCACGTCTCCAAGGCTTCTCTACACCTCAATTGGGGCCAAGGGCTTTTCCTCCTTTCATCCTTTTGAGGGCCTCGTTAACCTCAAGCTCTTGGATCCTCCGCACAAAATGCCTATTGGTGTGATCAAAGGAGTCATCTAGCTTGGGCATAGTGCCCTCATTCCCATCATTGAATAACCCATCAAAGTACTCCCTCCATCTATTCTTGATCTCTTCATATTTCACTAAAAGTCGATTAGCCTCGTCCTTGATCATTTCACTTTGTTGAGGTCCCTCGTCTTCCTCTCATGAATTTTCGCCATCTTATAGATATCCTTCTCGCCTTCCTTTGTACCTAGTCTACCATATATAGCTCCTCATGGGCCTGCCCCCTTGCTCCACTCACAACTCACCTGGCATTCTTCGTGGCCTCTTTGTACTTCACCATGTTGCTTGTGCTTCTATCGTGGTGCCAACTCTTAGCGCTTATGTCTAGCCCAACTTGTGGGGCATAAGCACTGACAACATTCCCAACAACTAGCTTGACTAGGATGATCCTATCCCCCTTTCTCTGAACATCCACTACTCCATCCTTAAGGCTCTTATTTATGAGGACTCCTACGCCGTTCGTAGTACCTACTGAACCTGAATACCAAAGCTTGAAGCCGGTATTCTCGACTTCCCTCGCCTTCTGACCCGCCCATCTAGTCTCCGGGACACAAAGGATATTTACACGCCTCCTGATCGCAGCATCCACTAATTCCCGTAGCTTCCCGGTCAAGGATCCTACATTCCAACTACCCACCCGCAACCTATTTGCCTCGGCTAGCTTCCTGGCCCTTCGCATCTGTCAAGAGAGATGCAAAGACCCTTCCTCACTTAACACTACATCTGGGCGAAGATGTAGCACGCCACTAAGGCGGTGGCGGTCCGGCCCTTGCTCATTTAACACCACATCCGGGTTCCGATATGGCGCGCCACTAAGGCGGTGGCGGCCCAGCCCTTGCTCATTTAACACCACACCCGGGTTCCGATATGGCGTGTCGCTGAGAGGTTTACGGCCCAACGAAATTCTATTGGTTTCATATCCATAGGAGTGGCTGGTTTTTACGTTCGCTCGCCAAGCCTATCACAACTCTCCTGCTTTACCCGGGCTTGGGACCTGCTATTCCTAAAAGGCATAGGCGGAGTTAAATGTGAGCATTGGCAAAACCATGAAAATATAGTTACCAGCCAAGGATATCTAAATTTGTGAAGGTTTGTACATCTTTTAGTTGCAAGAAATAGAACATTGGAAGGAAATGCCAAAAGGGTCTTTGAGTCAATCTTCTCTTCCATTATGTTTATAATGTCAAGTGTATTATTGCATACTGTGTAGGGTTTGGGTGTCCTGTAATATATGTCATGTGGGCCTCATATTGATACAATAATCTCTGCTCTTTCAGTCAGAAGGTTCTCCATTCTTCTCTGAAAAAACAGAAGTTATCTTGTCAGATATGAACTGTTTTACCAACGAGTAAATTGTAGAACACCCCTGGTTGTAGGGTCGCAATTGCAGGCCGAACAGCTAAATGGTGAAGGTTGGCCACAGAATCGTTCAAACACATCAGCATTTGTCCTCAATTATAGAGCCTTAACTAGTTTGTAAGTTCCAAGGAATCCTTTTGGAATGACAAATATACATCAGTAGAAGCGCTAGGTTGTCTCTAAGTAGGCCTCTAGGGTCTTTAATCAGTTGAAAAAAGCTTTTGGAAGATGTTTTCATATACTTGGCATTGATGCACCTGCATACATCCAGAACCTGAATTATGTGTTGAAAGAGGATATTCTTGGTCCGGTAACGAAGTCTCCATTTGGGCTCACAAAACCTTCATGTATGGATTTATGGGAAACTGGCAAATTTTATTTGTCCATGGTGTATGGTGTTCTGGTTTTTAACTAGTAATAAAATAACAATACTAATTTACTATAATGAATATGAATATCTGTAACATCCTTACCACTTTGTTCCCTCCAAACAGGTTGAGCATATGCTCAGTGAACGTTTAACGCAATTTATTAACGAGGATCTGCATGATGCAAAGGTGACCCCCCCCCCCCCCCCTCTTTGCAACCAAAATATTGTATTATTGTTCACTGACCCACACTTGCATGTTCCTCTTTTTCATGCCTTAATAATTGCTCCTTGAACCCAAACTTCAATAACTAAATAAATCTGACATGGTTTTAAAATTATTTTCAATGCTTGATGCTCCCTTGACTATGCTTGCCCTACTGTCCTAATTGACTGTCTTGATTTTGATGTAGTTAATTAACACATGGGTTAAGTTAATATTATGTGCTAACATTTCAGCCTATATATAGGACTGTCGACAGCGTTTGGATAAGGCTACAGTGGGCTATGATCAGGTAATGTCTTGACTTCTAGCTATGTTATTGCTTACTTTTCTTCTTTATTTCTTCCTGTTGGCATGTGGTGCACCACAAATAAAGCAGCAATTCAGCCCATTCCTAAGCAACATTTTCTTTAATATTCTAAATTTATACAATTTGTGCCCTACTTAATGTCGTATCTCTATCTTGCTTCCAGGCACGTGAAAAATTTGTGTCAGTGCGGAAAGGGACTAGAGCAGAAGTAGTGACAGGACTTGAAGAGGTAAACTATGACAGCTTTTTTCATAGTCAAATATAATTGCAGATTTGCAGTGTGCATCCCAGCTCCTTAATCCCATGTTTACAGGATTTACACAATGGCAAGTCAGCTTTCGAAAGATCCCGCTTTAACTTAGTATGTATCATCATTTTTTCTTCTTTCTAGCATTGCTATGAAATCATATAACACGCCAATGATCCTCCTGCAATGTAAGGAATTCAGGTGCACGCCCTTGCAAACATTGAAGCAAAGAAGAAGTACGAGTTCTTGGAATCAATAAGTGCGGTGATGGATGCCCATCTGAGATATTTTAAGCAGGCATGGATACTCTCTACAGTTTAAGCGATTATCGTTGTTTTGTTGCTTGAGACCTTCTTGATTATCTTCTTTGTTCTAGGGATTTGAACTACTGAGCCAAATGGAACCATTCATTCACCAGGTTCAGTAATTGTTCCTTATATTGGTTTTAATCGATAATGTACATTCTAATAACCGTTATCAATAAGTTACCTATGAATGTGCTAACAGTAATGTCTTAATGCAGGTTCTGACATATGCACAACAATCAAAGGAAATGGCTATGAACGAGCAAGATAAACTTGCAAAGAGAATTCAAGAGTTTAGAACTCAAGAAGAAATAGCAAATTTGAGAATGGCTAGTAATGTAAACACATCTACTAGTGGTGATGGTATCCATGTTGTTGGTCTTCAATCCTATAAAAAGATTGAAGCCTTGATGCAGTCAACTGCCAATGGCCAGGTAGTTAATTGTTCATTGCTTCCCCACGTAATGCTTTGAAGAGAACCTATCGCCAATAGATAGTATGATGTAATGTGTCCAAATGCCGGCGACCTTTCTTTCTAATATGGTGCTTGATTTGTATATGCACTTGTTCCTGAAAGAGGGATCTGACAAGATATAACTATGATGTTGGGTTCAAAATCTAGTACTGTATTCCTATGTTATCCTTCTCTTTTTTTTTTCTCGAGAAAGGGCAAGAGGATTGTGTCTTGTTTCATTGAAAAGTGGAGAGTACTTACAAGCCTAGAGACACTGGATATAACACACGCAACACACGTAAATCTAGTACTGTATTCCTAGAGAGGCTGTATTCCTAGAGAGGCTGTATTCCTCTGTTATCTTCTTATTGTAGTTAATTAGGCTCCATGTTCATTCTATTTTAACTCATATTTATTTTGTACCAGGTTCAAATAATTAAACAAGGTTATCTCTTTAAGCGTTCTGAAAATTTACGAGGAGAGTGGAAGCGGAGGTATTTTGTTCTTGACAGTCATGGGACTCTGTATTACTATGGGAACAAGGTAAATAAACAATCAGTATGCAATCTTAATTAGCAGTTATATATTTATAGTTTGGCGATCTCCTGAGCTTTTTAATTTTGCTTGCATGAGTTTGTAAACTTGTATTTTGTAGGAATTTATGTTTTGTCTTATTCATGCAGTCATATTTGTGTAATTCATTGATATTTGTAATGAATGTTATGTTTTTATAGTAGCTTATATCCTTGCTCCTGGTTTTCATCGCACTTATATACTCTGCTACTTTTCTCTTCCAGCAATTAGAATGGTCTATTTGGTTATGTTTAGTTATTAATCTTTCTCTATGGGAGGATTTTCAGACTGATGTATATCGTTTTTCCATCAAGTGGATTGATTTCCCGAGGGCCATGTTGCTATAGTAAAATGCTCTGAAAAGTTTCTGCGCAATTGGTGATTATAGTGAAGATGTGATAGATTGTTTAAGTGTGGTGTTTAAAGTTATGCCGTAGATGTGTTTTATAATTTACTCTAAGGAGGCATACATTGTTTATTTTACATTTACCTTTTGTTCTTTGGAAGCAAGGGGTGGCATCACAGCAAACAACTGAAGGGACTGGTGTTTTTAGTCGTTTCAAATTCTTAAATCAGAAAGCTTCATCTCAGGGAGACGATCCTCTTTCATGTCGTACAATTAATCTCAGAACTTCAACAATTAAGATGGATGCAGAAGAAAATGATTTAAGATTTTGCTTCAGAGTAATCTCTCCCATGAAGGCATACACTTTACAGGTAATTGTAACCCCCTCAGATGTTGAACATTCTGTTAGAGCCCATATTTTAAATTTGATTGAAAACACATTTCTGAAGGTCTGAAGAAAAACACGTTGTTATGATAAACTATTTTTTGAACAGTGATGCCATATATTTCTTGATAATTGATACTAATAGGTTCTAACTTTGTTGATGGCAGGCGGAGACAGAGGCTGACCAAAAGGACTGGATCGAAAAAATAACAGGAGTTATTGCATCACTGCTGAATTCGCCGCTCCCACCGCAGGTTTGCTCCATTTTCTTCTCTTTTGTTACATTCTACAGAAACACTCCGCTGTTTAGTAGAAGTAAAACTGCTGAGATATCTAATTGCAGCATCTATTTTTCATAATCGTGTTATAAGTTAATAGTGTTTGGCCTGCCATAAGATTGTCTTGATTTTAATGTATTATTACATGCATCTGATTTTTTTTTGTAGGAGAGTAAATTACATAAAACCACTACATCTGGGGTAAACCTTCAAACACAACTAACTACTCCTACCACTTGTTAAAATTGCTGCTAAAGAACACGACTCTTGTGACAGGATTGACAAATAAGGCTGATGATCGGGCTTGCATGTCAGAGCTGGGCGTAGCTTAGCTCATGTGGACTCTATGTTGAGATGGATTTGGGGCCTACTTGTCATCTTTCATTTTCTTCTCAGCCTTTCTTGTTCCCGCTTCTCAGCCTTTCTTGTTCCCGCTTCTCAGCCTCTGACCTCTCTCTCCCACACGTCCTTGCCAGCGTTCTGGCCATGCCAAGCCACTCCACTCTGACCACCACATCTTCCGATGATCTCCGTTGAGTGGTAGGACGATTCCCTGTGTATATTCTCTCTCTCCTTCACCCCAAGCACTGCTACCCTCGACAAATTCAATGATTCCATGGCTGCAGCCTTGCTCCCTTATTTACACATACAACGTTTAGGGATCCAGCGAGCTCCACCTTTGCTTTCCCCATCTTCCAGGACTGGCCATGTATCGGTCACGCTGCCACAAGAGGCATTCGGTCGGGCTTGGGTTGAGTCAAATCAACCACACCTCGGTTGCAGTGCCACCTCTCCATTGGGTGTGTGGCACGCCTGTGAGCCACATGAGGTCTGACATGTGCGCATGACATGTCAGATTTACCATCAAGACCACTTTTTTCGCAAGAACACAAAAAAAAACATTGTGTTTTGATGCATTAATAGAAAGGTTATGTACAAGTCTGAAACCGGACCAACACCACATCATACAGCTCAACCCACGTAAGCTAAGTGCTCGAGGGGATCAAAGAGTGTAGGTACATGGTCTCAAAACCACTGAACCCAATCATCAGCCTTATATGTCACAATCTGCCCCAAGAGTAGAAGGCTGTCCCAAATGTGGTGCTTTTATGTAATTTATTCTTGTCAAGTTAGTAGTACTGTTCAATACTGATTTTATCCTGATTTCATCTCATTTCAGCTGCCATATGGAAATCTAGCGGCAGAAAGTCATAGTTCTGCAAGTTCCGCTGACCTTGCATCTCTTGAAGAGAGTAAAAGTTCAGAGGCACAGAATGATGCACTTAACCATCTCAGGACTATCCCTGGAAATGACTGTTGTGCAGAATGCCGTGCTCCCGATCCTGATTGGGCATCTCTAAACTTGGGTATTCTGATTTGTATTCAGTGCTCTGGGGCTCACAGGAATCTTGGAGTCCATATTTCGAAGGTGCAATATCCTAATCTATATTTAGCTCTGTATTTATGTTACTTAGTGATTACATTGGGTTGGTCCTGTCTTTCACTAAAGTTTGTTTATGAAATGATTGGAAACATTAACTTAGTGTTAGCGGTCGTTGTGGAAGATGATTGGCAGAACTCGTGTTAACTATGCCTTTCCTTTTGCTGCAATGGTAGTACTTGGTATCCTTTGCAAAGTATCTTTGTGGTGTAAAGAAAACTACATATGCTAGATCTGAACTAAAGGATCTAGATTCTTGCTGGCCACCAGAACATAAAGCAATGATCTGCCTCTTTTCCTTGTTTCATCTGGTGTTCTCCATCAATCGTTACCTTCATGCAGTTACGAACAAATCGCCACGCCTTTACCGGAAAGGCTCACATACCAGAAGCCATAGCCCATAGACCTGACTTAGGTGGAAATTCGCCTCCGTAGCTCTTGTAATGTTTTACTTTGGGGAGTAGTCCACATGCCGCTTGTGGGCTTGAAGCCTTGCCCCCTAAGCAAACCACTTTGTAAATCATAATTCTCTTTCTTCTAATTAAAAGGCAGTGCCCCTGTTAGTTTCTCGTTTCTCTCTCTAATTATGTCTATACCATTCCACTGGCACTTACCCTAGCACCACAATCATCCACCATTATACAGTAATCAACCTATGAATCTACTATTCTCATCATGGTTTTCATCATTATCTACACTGATTGAATTGGAAGAACTCGTGCTCTTTTCACTGTGATGGATGATTATGAGATGGAGAATGCAACTAGGCATTGCCAGTTGCAATTAAACGAGAGAGATTATGTACAACGCCCGGACGGTGGTCTTTTGCACAGGATACATGCATGTAGTTCCAAGCTATACTTCTGATTTGTGCAATTTAGTATTGGGAACATCCTAGGACTACACTTTAAGATCTCTACGTTGTTGGTCTAGCTCTACCCTTCAGTTGTATTTGGTATTTTTTTTTTTGCCATATATACTACCTTGTGGGCTTTTCATACGTAGTTTTTTTTTGCTTTTAAGATTATAAATTAGCGGGGTTAATATTTCAACAGTTCAGCTTATCGTCTTACTTGATGTAGGTTCGATCCTTGAGATTAGATGTGAAAGTATGGGAGCCAGTAATTATTGATTTGTTTCATGCACTTGGAAATGATTACAATAATTCTATTTGGGAAGCTCTGCTTCCGAAAGAAGATCAAGGGTATGTCTATATATCTTGTCTTACATTTATTTTAAGCATTTCTCATCCTAGCCACACCTCCATCTTCAAGCTGTGGTAGATTGACTAATATCCCAGCCGACCAGTTTGGGCTAACATGGATCATGTGTACACTGTACAGATAATTTATACTTTTACATGTATGTTGAGGAATTTTACAAATATTTGAGCTCTCTGGAAGACTGGGACTCTTTTATATACAGAATGAACTTGGGCTTGAATTTCTATTGAATTTTCAGTGTGCACTGAAATTCGTTATAGGTGGGGGTACTCAAGGCATTAGCTAGGTTACCCCAGTATACTGTGGAGTTGCATTATCAGTTGATATGCATCTGGTGCTGATACAAATGGAGAAGTATCAGAATAATTTTGGGTGAGGGAAAGCTCTTGATTGGAAATATCAGTATTATCCATTGTAGATAGAAGCCAATAGTGGAGCAGAGTTGCAGAGGTGCTGATGCTTTATGAAGCACCTGTGGCGCCGTTGCTACCATCGAGATGGAAAATACTAAATACCTACGGAGGTAGTAGTTACTACTCCCTCCGTTCTGAAATGTAAGACGTTGGGGGAATGTTCCGACCAGGTGAAAAACCGCTAAAAAGTCCTTCCTACCCTTGATTCGTATAAGACCGCCTCGCGATCGCTTCCTCCTCGCTTCCTCCTCGCGCATCTTCTTCCTCGACTCGCCTTCGCCCAGGTCCTCGACCACGATCTCCTCACCCAGGAGCACCTCGACCACGATCTCATCGCCCAGGTACCCCTGGGATCTGCCTCCACCACGATCCCTCGCCCAGGAGCACCTGGGAGCTGCTTCTTCTCCGCCCAGCCACGATCACGTGGGATCTGCTTCCCCTTTGCCCGGCAACCATCAGCTGCTCGTCCAAGAGCCGGCTCTGCCTCGATGTTCAACTGCTCGCATGGATGCTCCCGATCTCGGCATCTACTCCACCTCCGGCTGCTTCTCCTCCGCCCAGCTACTCCACTTCCATCCCCCAGCAACACCTGGCCCTGATCTCCCTGAAGCACCTGCAAATAGCCATCAGATTTTGACAGAGAAAATATCAGCAGATTTTCAAATTCAGTTCACTGCAGTCAAGTTAGGACAAACAAACGTAAGAGGAATTTCTAGTTCAGATGTGAGAGCAAATTAATCTTTCACATAAGTACTAAAATTTCCACTTCACACATGAGGAAGTTGGGGATAAGTTAAAGAACACACATCGCTTGCTTGGAGCTGTCATTCAAATAATAGAAGCAGTACTAGGCGCATATATGGAATAGAGAGTTTTGATTACTTTAACAATTTCATTCCCTATAACAAGAACTAGGCCAAGACATAAGGGAACCAATTTTCCATCAGCAAATAACAGAAACCTGGTCGCAAATGACTGTTCCTTATCAGCAATTGTAGAGTGTCAGACTGATAACTTGTCACCATCAAGGTGCATTGAGCAAACATTACCAAATTCAGGGAATGGAGAGTTTTGATTACTTTAACACCATATTATATAAGGACTAGAATAGTTATCTACAAGAATAGAGAACAGACAGAGAGGAACCTAACCAAAAAAAAAAAACCTCATCAGAAATGCCCGTGATTCCCTCAACCAGCAAAATCAGTACTGATTTTAAAGAAAATGACCATTGCTAGATGACTGAAGTAAACAAAGTTCAACGCTGGTTGGTCAATCAGACTCTGAGATAACGGGCTGGTTGGTCAATCAGACCTCTGAAATAAAACGTGGAATCGTGGCCGCTGCATGGAACATATTCATAGAAGAACTAGAGTTACCTGGAAAATATTCAGAGACATGGAACATATTCAGAGAAGAACTAGAGTGAAACTACACTAGAGTAAGTTCAGGGAAGATGGACTTACTGGTCGCGGTAGTGGTGGTGGTCATCGTGCTGCTCCGATAAGAACTTGAAGTTGACGGCGGCCCGGTGCTCCCATGCGCAAGTGGCGTCCTCCCGCTACTCCGGTGCTGTAGGAGCCGTCATGAGTTACTTTCAGTTTAAAGCACAGTATCAAAATCGGGGAAGTTGATGAAGGTTCATAGTCCATTAGTCCCCAATAACATGAATAATTATGCACAAGGGTCAACAAGTTCGAATAATAAATCTTGGAAAATCTAGACCTGAGTAAACAAACAAAAATTCTCATACATAGATCAAAATCCCATGTACAAATCAAAGACGAGAGATTTATTCAGGCCATGCTAATGGATGTCTGAACTGAATATGGATGAATCAAATAATGGTACTCCCCAATACAGTTTGATACTTTCATGTCTTCAATTTTTTTTTTTTTGAAATGGTCATGTCTTCAATTAGTCCATTAAAAACAAGCTAATGCTTAATCCAAAACAGTGACAAGGACACATAATTGAAACACTGATTGTAAAAAAAAAATACCTTTATCCATCAGACTACACGTGCTAGCAGACTGAACTCAGTTTCAGCTTTCCCTACCAAATGAATAACAAATTTTAATCAGAAACCAATGAAAGAAGAAGAGATCGGGTACAAAGCTAGGGAAAGAATTGGACATCACACGGACTGATTGTTGGAAGATACAACACTGATGTAGGCCATCTAAACCTAAAGAAGAATTGAAACACTGATTCTTGGAACAAAGGACATCCTATTGCAGAGCTGCACTCGGTTCATCTAGCAGAGAGCTAATGCTGTAATGATTTTCCAATAAATTTCAGTTGCAGCTGAGACCCATTTACACAATAGCATCACCAATCGGATGAACTGTGCTACAATCATAAGCTGAAGGTGTATGGGGATGAAATGGACATACTGGATGATTGGGGAGCATGGAGATTACCCTGATTCCCGTCGTCTTGATCTGGTTGCCGTCGAGCAGCTGTGCGACCTCGCGGTGCATCTGGCGCACTTGCACCATGCGGATCTCGCTGTTCCTCCGCATCCTTGAGGCAGCCCAGGGGCGGATGGTGTAGACGGTCGAGCTCCATGACCTGCTGCGCGTCTCCGTGTCTCCAGTGAGCAGGTCTTGAAGTAGAGGGGCGAGCTCCATGACCTGGTGCACGGCTCCGGGGACGAGGGGTCCGATGTCGTCGCCCAGGATGAGCGTGACGGGGCACGAGGTTCCGTTATACGGGCGGGGCACGCAGATCCAGCGCCTCCGTCGTCCAGAAGCTCGTCGCCGGCGAAGAAATCTGCCACCTTTGATCTCTAAATTTGAGGCACACTCGGGGTGTGTGGGGATCAATAGGACAAGGAGAGAAAGGTTGTGGTGGGGAGCGGCTTGGAAGAGGCCGGTGATGAGGAGATGTGAGGAAGAGGGCGGCGACGGGGAGCCACATGGTGGCGACGGGGAGAGACCGAGAGGGAGCGGAGGGGACGGAGAGCTTGGCGAAGTCTGCGCGAGCGAGCAAGTGTGCATGTCGGTCAGGGGTATTTTTGGAAAGCGGGAGAATATTGTAACGTGACGAAAGTTGTACTACAAAAGCTAAACGTCTTACATTTCAGAACGGAGGGAGTATTTACTTGTCTGGGGGCAATAAGATTACTTTGTTCCTCATCTGTTGCCTGTGGGTTTGAGTTTTGTTAGTTTTCTTATTCTAATTTTCTACCAAGTAGATGGAAAATGACTCTTTGAATCTAATACTACATCAAATATATTTCTATATGATACGAGTGCTGGCAACTTTGCTCTTTTCTCCAGTGATCCTGTCTAATTTAATTGTTGACATTGACAGTCTGCGTAATATTAATTTGTATCCATGCAGAATGGATGAGTCAAATAGTGCTATCCTGTTCATGGAAAAGCCTAAACCTACTGATGCTTTCTCAATAAAAGAAAGGTTCATACAATCAAAGGTAAGCTCTTCTGTGCTGTCTTTAGTACTAAGCCTAGTGTCATATTCTCAAAGACTATTGTATGGCCAGCCATGCATTTACTGATTGAAGTTTCCAAAAGGCATTATTTCTGCATTTATGAGCATGACATTAGTGGTTGTTATTCTGATGTAGTATATGTTATCCAGTATTTTTGTTGGAAAAGCCTAGCAGTCTGATGTGCTAGCATAAGATTTAATATCCACGACAATTCCACATCCAGATCAATCCTGCTATTAAATTTGACATCCTGTGTTTGCAGAATGTAGTTAGCAACCGTTTGTAGAGTAGACCATGGGGATCCTCTATGACGCAAGTATGTAATCTTTGGGCATTCCTTAAAGTTGGAGGCAAAGTTCAGTCGGCGACCTGATTCCTGGCACTTCAGTTATTTATCATCCCGGCAAAAGAAGGCCACATTTGAATTCCAGCTGGGCTACCACCCAATCTGGGTGACCCTCTTACCTTTTGGAGGCTGGTTTGCTTGGGTAGGAGGACCACTAAATTAAGACCTGTTTATAAATCTGAATTCTTAACTGCGCTGTAGGGGAGAGATAACCTGCATGTATAATACATAAACAAAAATTGATGGATCGCTGATGACTTGCCTGTTTGACTGATAATCTTTCTGTTGATATTTACAACTTGCGTTATTAGTCTAACGGCTGACTATAGACTTCAATCTTTCATAGAGATACAGTGAAGTAATGCTGACCTTTTAGGATAGATAGTATTTAGCTCCATGTATGGATTATGATATGATATAGACTATTCACTATGTTGTTGTTCCTTCAGCAGTGTTCATTCTGTAATTCATTATTGTAAATGCTCTATGCAGTATGTGGACAAACTTCTTATTGCCAAAGATGCCAATGAAATTACTATTGGTATACTGGAAGCTATAAGGACAAATGATGTGAGAGCAGTGTATCGTATTCTTGTGTTGGCCGATGCGAGTCCTAACATGACATATGATGACTTAAACAACGACGTTAACCATGTTCAGCCAGTTACAGACAAGAGATTATTTGATCCAGCCTCTTGCGAGAGAATAGAGGATTCTGGGAAACCGGAAGGTTGTCTGCAAGGCTGCTCTTTATTGCACATAGCATGTCAATGTGACCATCCTTTAGTAGTGGAGCTTCTGCTACTTTTTGGCGCGGATATTAATAAGCAGGACTTCCATGGACGAACACCATTGCACCATTGCGTCCAAAAGAGTAATGACGCTCTTACTAAACATCTTCTGAAGAGGTAAGGTTGAGTTCCTGCTGTATAGTCTATGCTTAGTTATATTCCAATATATTCAGCGCCTCGAGATGTAATGCTTGCTCGTGCCAATTCATAAGTACACTGTTTCCACTTAAATATGTAGTATTTATTTCAGGGTTAAAGTGCATTCATTGATTTCTTTACAAGAAGACTGTACTTGTTTCTCTCAAAAAAGACTACTTGTACTTTTGGGAGAATACGTTTGCTAAATTTCATCATTTTAACTAAAATATTTAAAACAAATGTGAGTGGTATGTTTGTCACATACATGGATTCATTTACGTATCATCCCATGTCCAGGTCCACCGATCACTGTAAAAAGCAACCATGAAGGCTTGTGTGTCATTTTTACTCTAAAGATGGCATATATGCAAGCTTCGTAAATCAATATGCCCACTCATACCAATATAGTGGCCACCATAGCCTCCAGTAGATCAGGTCAGGTCACTGTGAATGTGTATAGTGGTTTTACTTGCTTCTTGGGTTTGATTGGTGCCTCTTCCAGATCATCATACGATACATTTCAATAATCTAGTACCAATCATGGAAATGCAGTATATGCAGAAGACATTCTATTTTGTTTCTTTATTTTAGTACTATGATGTACCTAATATTGTGAATATTCTCTTATTTGCCTCTGGAGAACATGAAAATAATAAATATTCTCCCAGATCATTTTTGTTTTAGTACTTCTTTTTTAACCAAGTCCCCTTCTTCACAGGGGTGCAAGAACAACAATCAAAGATGGTGGGGGGCTGACTGCTTTGGAGAGAAGAATGGAGCTAGGAGCAATAACAGATGAAGAATTGTTCATATTATTTGTGAGGTACGATCAATAGCAGGGCTATTTTTTTTACACAAGTATTTGAACCATTTTGGCGATTTGCTTTTTCTAGAACTCCCAATAATTTATATTTTAGTCTCTTGGGAGTGAACATACATTTATTTTGGAAAAGTTGGAGATCAAACATAGGCAATTAAACCCTGAACCAACATTTGCCTATACAAAATTAAGATGATCGTTTATTGGTTAAAAAAATGAGCAATTAATTTGTACTACTATAGTTTTCTCATAGTTGTTATTGTTGTAAATCATCCCCTATGGGAAATTAGGATTGATTGCATGCACTACCTTAGTGTGAGACAGTTCCACATCAACTGAACCAGTTCGCATATATTGTTTGCATCACTAATTGATTTTACTTTCATTAACTTGGTTGAATAACATCTGAATCTGAAAACAAAACATGTGCAGGTGATATTGCTGAACAATACTTAGGTTGTACTGTTGTAGCCTTAGCAAGCAAAGCTTGCTTGTATCTGAAAGCGTCTAGTTTAGCGTCTTTTACACTTGTACATCTGAAGATAAGACAAACTCACTGGAGATTACTGAATCTGAAGCAAAACGCTCTGTTGTACAACAACTATAGGCTAGTAAAACATACATTATTACATTTATTTATTCAAATAGTCTCTGGGTTTGTATTTCTTTTGTGAAGCATACCATACCATATATACATTTGAGCAATTTTCAAATCCATTTTTTATGGCCGTCTACTGTTTTGCTATCGTGCTTGTTGTACATCCTATAATATATTTGCGCTTCATGAGCTGTTTCGCGATCGTATTTGCTATTCTAAATACTAGTGATTAGTTCTTTGCCACTGCTCTTAACACCATGTTAATCATCTAGGAAGGGACCAACCAATTTAGAGCAACTCTAACATTGCCCGTAAATGCCCGCCAGAACTAAATTTTTTTTAGCGGATTTACGGATTCGGGCCAAAAGCCGCGTAGAATAGAGCCTGAACTTGCGGCCTGGCCCGAAAAGATCCTCGGGGGCTCGAGAAACTCCGCGCGTGGCCCCTATTTATACAGGCCGTGGAGGGGAGCTCGGTTCCAAAACCCTCAGCCGCTCCGCCGTCTTCTGCCCCGTGACTCTGACGAGAAATCTGAGTGTCGCCGTATTTGCGCATTCGCGAGCTCTAGGCTGCTGGATTAGGCGGCGGCAACTCGCCGCCGCGCCACCTGGTCTTCCGCTCGGAGGCGGAGTGGAAGAAGTGGAACCGCTCCGAGGGCGCGCGGAAGCAGAGCGCGCGGCGGTGGATGAACTGGGCCTGACGCCTCCGGGGAAGCTCGCCCGCTACGCCAATAGCGGCGAGGGCTCTTCCTCTGGAGGGTTGCGTCGGACCCTGGCGCCGCCCATCAACAATAGCGAGGAGGAGGAGGCGCCGCGTCGCGGAGTCTTCAATTCCAGCGATTACGTCCTCAACAACGACGAGGGTGACGGTGATCCAGCAGGTCATCGTCATTTCAGAGGCGGAGGCGCCGCGAGGAGGTGGACACCGTCCGGCAGGTGCGCGCGTACGAGGCTGCGCAGAGGGAGGCCGTCGTCCGCCTTGTCAAGAAGGAGATCGTCGACCTCGACGCCGAGTAGGCGCGAGCAGTTCCGCCTCGCCGTCGTCCGCCTCCCCGTCCTCCGCCGCGCCGCGCCTAGAGGGCCTCGGTAAGTATCCCGAAGCTGAATTTTGTTCATCGTTAGGTCGCGCGGCAAAGGAACTACCTATATTTGTAAATTATGTATGTATGAACTATGAATTTCATTGCCGAACTTGTTTGCGATAAAAAATTCTCCCTGTAAATTTAAATTTCAAGTTTTTCGGTTCCGATTACGGGTTTTGTTCCGTGCCACCTCTGAATTCGCTCGAAAAACGTTTTTCAGGAGACTAAACTCACACTTTTCAGTTCGGCTCTGTTTGTTTAGTGGACAGAAATACGTAAGAACTCGCTATGCAACCGAGACTGATCTTCTAATCATAGTTTTAGAGTTCGAGTGAAAACTAAGGCCTGGCTATCGGTATATAATTTCCTAACTAATATCTGGGCTGCTCAACTAGCATGTAGCCTGGACGGTGAGCACGCCGCCGGATCCCTCGCTGCCAGCAGAGTCCAATTCGTCAGTATAGTGCACGGTGCACGACTCCTTTCCAAGGCATGCCGCCGACAGCGCCTCCATGGCTGGCTTGGACTCATAGCCTCCCTCGTACGAGCCACACTGGCCCTTGGCCACACCGAAGCTCGTGACTTCGATGCTGGAGATGGTCCCACCGTTTGCGCACGCCAACGTGATGCTGTCGCCCTTCTCTGCATTGATGCACACCGACCCGACGACCACCGTCCTGAAGTTCACTTTGGTCGGGTCGCCACCGGCCTCCTCGAACAGCACGATGGTGTTGAGCCCTCCAGCGTTGAGGAAGGACCGCGGGACGTGGTAGAACTGCTGGCCGATCTCGTGGCAGCCAGTGAGGCACTTCTCCTGGTTGTCCCAGGTCTTGTATGCCCCTCTGTAGTCGCAGCGGTGGCAGCCGTCCATGTTGCCCGCGATGTAGCTTGGCCAGTAGCGCCCCAGGTTGCGGCCGTTCACGTACACCACGCCCTTGTTCAGGCCAGCCAGGTCCACCACCACGGCATCCTCACCATCAGGAGCGTGGAAGAGAGCCTACAGAAAAAGATGTATCAAAATTTACTCACTGTTTTTAAAACAAATTACCACATGAAATGTTTGTATGTTTTCCAAAGTAGTACCTTGTACCAGCTGAAGGGCCTGTTGACTGGGACGACGGGGTGGCAGCTCCACTCGAGGTCAGGCTTGTCCAGATGGATTTGGATGCTCTCACCATACAAGCCAGTCTAAAACACAGGGATTTATAAAGAGTTTTGTCAATTACTATGAGGTTAGAGATCATCATTGATTAAACTAACTAAAGCACGTAACATGATCTACACTATCGTGTAGTACCTCGTAAGTCCAGGTGCTGTGGGAAAGATCAATGGCGCTGCTGTCGGGACGAACCAGCTTAACCGGCCCACCGACAATACCAGCGGGCATCAGCTCGAAGGAGGCTCCATAGTTCTGTTTTAGCATAGTAAAATTATCAAGCATACATGGCTGAAACAGCAGAGATGCAAAAAAAAAAAGATACTAGATCTTTTTAGGTTTGTGAAAACCAAAACCTTGAGGCCGACGGTAGCACTGAGGAGGGAGATGTAGTTTTTGCCGGCTCTCATTGTCGCCGGAGCCTGGAACTGGAAGATATATGGCCCATTCATGGAGTGCTTGTAACCAGCGAGCTCCCCGTTGACAAATGCATAGAGTTCATGGCCGGTGGTGTTCACATACAGCGTGAACTCCTCTTCCGCACCACTGGTCAGACTGCATTTCAAAGTTTAGGTTTCAGGTTCAGTGACAATATTGACACAAGATGCTACATATACTGCTACGATATTTGCCGAGATACCTTGTCTTGTACCACAGGTAGTCGCTCTTATCAGCTCCTGTAACAATCTGTTCCAGGAGCTCGTTTCTTCTGAAGGAGCCGCTACGATCGGTGCAGAAAGGCTTCAAGAGTTCAGGAAGCCAGAACCACTTCAAACCCTGGGTGACCGCACTTTCTTTCTTCACCATCACAGATGTCTGTGTCTTAACCTGCTCATCGAGTCATTGTTCCAATAGAAAACAACCAGTACCGATCAGGACTACCTTATACTAGATTGCTCGATATAAAAAAAACCCCTATACATGGTAGTAGAGGAAGCTACCTTAGCGGTGTTGTATGCGACAGTCTTGCAGTCAGGCAGAACGCTGACGGACCATGCTGGTACCTGGTAAGTAGACCCTTCAAAGGTCACATTAAGATCCTCGTTGTCATGGCTGTTGCTGATGAAGCAGGCAGACGAGCCATCGTCCAAGGTGTACTTTGTCGCCTACATTGA
Source organism: Lolium rigidum (assembly GCF_022539505.1). NCBI lineage: Eukaryota > Viridiplantae > Streptophyta > Magnoliopsida > Poales > Poaceae > Lolium > Lolium rigidum. The sequence continues at coordinate 162,958,365 of NC_061509.1, read as the reverse complement.
CCAGAAGAGTAAACCACAACAAAGATCAGACATGATCAAACCGTAAAGGAAAAAAAAAAACTAGAATCATACTTTGACTTTGTCGTCGAAGCTGGTTTCGTTTTGCTGGCCGTAGACGAGATGCTTCTCCATGGAAGTCAGCATAGCATGAAGCTGCTTTAAGTGGCCATATTTAGGTTGCCTAATGTTACCTGTCAGAGTGAAATTGATTAGATCTGAATACTGACTGCAATGCATGCCTGAAGCAAACCTTCTGAAAGCAAGCTTACCATACTCATCCAAAGGTGCATCGTAGTCATAGGAAGTTGTGATGTATGGACCTCCAGTAGTACGGCCAAAGTTCGTTCCGCCATGATACTGCAGATCAACGTTGCGGTGGGGAACTAATTAACATGCAACAATCATTCGCCTAAGTTGAAATAAGAGTACAATCACTGAGAGGAGAATACCATGTAATAGTTTTGAACTGATCCACGGTTTTGGAAGAACATGGCGACCGAGTAAGCAAGATCCTCAGCGGGCCTATGATAATCTGGCTTGTCCCAGGCTTTGAACCTAATGACATATTGAAGTTATCGTCGGCTAAGCCTACTTGGTGAGAGTTAAGTAGTCTCATTCTTGCTGTAGCTAGATGACAAAGTGAATATGCGGAGAAAGTAGTCTTACCATCCAGTCCAGTTCTCCGTCCATATCTTAGGCATGTTTTCTTTGGGCTTGAAGTTGTGGCAGTAGAAACCATTGCAAGTTTCCAGCTGATGATCGAAGGCGACAAATATAAAACATCTGGTTCATTCAAACGAACACATCACTTGTTCATGTGAAATTTGGAGAGGGGGCCTTACCACATTGGGTGGAAGGTCGTTGGACTGCTGGCACATAATCCACGGCACGCCGACGTTCTGGTTGTTGGCCATCTCCGCGCACCAGTGGATGTACTTGGTGGCGGATTGCTGGTCGGGCAAGCCACTCTGAATGTTCCCGTACTCGTTCTCGATCTGCGACGGAGGAGCGGGTGTGTTGACATTAGAGTTAGAAAGCTTGTCATTCCAGATTTTAGGAATATCCTGTACATTTGGTCGACTTTGCTTTACCTGAGCGAGAATGATGGGGCCTCCCTGCCCAGCGAACATGTTGGCGTCCTTCATCTTGTTCACTATCAGCTTGGTGAAAGTCTCCATCTCGTGCTGTTGAACACGTAATAATACACAAAATCAATATAGTTCAGTTTGAATCACTGCCAGATGGAATGCATATAATCAGCACGGATCAAGAACTGGAATGGAGTAGTACCTCGAAAGGCTGGTTGTGAAGTCTGAACTGCATGTCAGGGATGTCACGCAGCCAAGCAGGCAGTCCTCTGGAAAAACAGGAAATGAAAACACACAAGTTAGTGCTTGATTTAACAATAAAATTTCAGTGCCAACGTACAGAGAGTACATACCCGTAATTCCATTCGCCACAGATGTAGGGGCCAATGCGAAGGATGGCGTACATGCCGGCCTTCTGGACCTCACTGAAGAACCTCATGATGTCGTAGTTTCCCGCGAAGTTGTACTGAAGTTAGTTTAGAGAAAATAACGTTAGCCATGGACCGATGCAGCATGATTTCTATATGGTGATGTTTACGGTACGAACCTCACGAGGGCGTGGCTCATGGCCATTCCAGAAGACGTAGGTCTCGATCGTGTTGAGACCTCCGTCCTTGGCCTTCTGGATCAGATCGGGCCACATCTGCACGACAAAGAAACAGTAGCAAATCAACAACGTTGCATCAGTTAGCTCTTAAGAACTTAAGAACGTTAAGGGTTTGTTCACTTCTAGTTTATCCGAGATCCCAAAAGACTCGAATGGTGCGTTTGTCATGATCCTAAGACCCCCCACAAACCACCACAAACCTTCTCGTTTTTTGTCTAGATTAAAAACTTCCCGCAATACTGGTGAAATGGAGAGATTTACTAAATCCCTTTCCATCCCTAAACCCCTAGGGGTGCAAATATTCTAGAGGTAGCAGAAGTTGCCCGTGTACTCACCTCGGGCGTGCTCCTCGGGTAGTGGATGGAGCCGGAGAGGATGATGCGGCGCTCGCCGTCGATGACGAGGGCACGGTCGTCGTACGAGACCTTGGTGCAGCTCGCGCCGGGGAAGCTGCAGACGGCGGAGAGAACCAGCACCGTCAGCGCCAGCGCCAGCGCCGCGCGCGCCATTGAGGTAGAGGTCCGCATCTTCTCGCTTGTGGAAGGAAAGCAGAAGGTGTTGCTGGTGCAACGCAGAGTGCAGGGGACGCTGCTATTTATGCATGAAAACCATCGCCCGTACGTATATGTTGGATAAGGTTTTACTACGTATTTTTTGCTAGTTAGGTTTGATCTTTCGTGGTTAATTCGTTATCTTGTCAGGCAGTTTTGATTCACTATACGGCAGGTAGGCATGATAATACTTGATGGCGGCGGCAAAATCTCCCACGAGATTGTTGGTTTTGGATTGGACGTATGGTTGGGTTGATCGTCAGCGGGACTGATCCAGCGCGCCAACGGACCTGAGTAAAACCTACGAGACGTGTAAAACCTACTTCATCTTTTGTATAATGTTTTGAGGTATCTCACTACGGGAAAAATGGCCGCTGCCGTGCAACCTGCCATTGCCTTTGTCGTCCGACGACAAAAATACGCACGGCAAACAAACACCGCACGGCAAAGAACGAAAAAAAACGCAGGGCAATGCTGAGTGCACGGCAAAGAGAACATACGGCGCACGGCAAACAACAAACGCACGACAAAGCCACAGAAAAGTGCACGGCAATGAAACCATGCACGGTAAATAAAAAAAGACATTGCCGTGACAATCTCTTTGCCGTATGCAAAGTAAGGGCGCACGGCAAAGCTGTCTTTGTCGTGCGTTTTTGCCTTTGCCCTTGTGGCATTTTCTCTTTTTTCTTTTCTATTGTACTTATTTTAATACTTATATTTATTCTTTAAATATGACAAATATGACAAGTACTACATCTTAATACAATGTGTATACCCATACCTTTGCAATACGACAAGTACCCTAAGTCCTCACCCCCCCCCCCCAACATATCAGGGTTTCGGAGCAAACCGTGTTTGGGGAATCTGCTAACTGTTATCGCCCGAACGTGAGGAAGTTCACACCGGTGAGCTATTTCTTGCACCTTTCACCACACTTTCACACATATCCTAGGTTCACATGCAAGTTTTGGTGGCATTACGGTGCTTCGGCGGTCCCCCCCCCCCCCCCCCAAACGGCGGTCTGCGTGCCCCGGGGGTCAACCCTCCTAGATTTCACCGCGCGAGGTTCCACCAATATACTTTTTCATAGGTTTAGTTTTTTAGGCCATATACACATGGAAAACCAGGTTTGGCACCCATTGGCACATTATAGCCTCCGGTATACCCGCAGCGGGACACTTCAGCCTACAAGTCCAGGAATCTTCCAAGTGTTATCGCCCGAAAGAGAGGAAGGTCACACAGGGGAGCTATGTTTTGCACCATTTGGTGAATCACACCTTCCACCACAATTCCACACATATCCTAGGTCCACATGCAAGTTTTGGTGGCATTTCGGTGCTCCGGCGGTAATCCCCCCCCCCCCCCCGCGAAAACGGCGGTATGCGTGCCCCGGGGGGTCTACCCTCCTAGATTTCACCGTGCGGGGTTCCACCAACATACTTTTTCATAGGTTTAGTTTTGTTTAGGCCATATACACATGGAAAACCAGGTTTGGCACCCTTTGGCACATTATAGCCTCAGGTATACCCGCAGCGGGACACGTACTTCAGCCTACAAGTCCAGGAATCTTCCAAGTGTTATCGCCCGAAAGAGAGGAAGGTCACACAGGGGACCTATGCCTTGCACCATTTGGTGAATCACACCTTACACCACACTTCCACACATATCCTAGGTCCACATGCAAGTTTTGGTGGCATTCCGGCGGTCATCCCCCCCCCCCCCGAAAACGGCAGTCTGCGTGCCCCCGGGGGGTCTACCCTCCTAAATTTCATCGCGCGAGGTTCCACCAACATAATTTTTCATAGGTTTAGTTTTGTTTAGGCCATATACACATGGAATACCAGGTTTGGCACCCTTTGGCACATTATAGCCTCTGCTATACCCTCAGCGGGACACTTCAGCCTACAAGTCCAAGAATCTTCCAAGTGTTATCGCCCGAAAGAGAGGAAGGTCACACAGGGGAGCTATGCCTTGCACCATTTGGTGAATAACACCTTCCAACACACTTACACACATATCCTAGGTCCACATGCAAGTTTTGGTGGCATTCCGGTGCTCCGGCGGTCACCCCCCCCCCCAAAAAACGGTGGTATGCGTTCCCCGGGGGGTCTACCCTCCTAGATTTCACCGCTCGAGGTTCCACCAACATACTTTTTAATAGGTTTAGTTTTTTAGGCCATATACACATGGAAAACCAGGTTTGGCACCCTTTGGCACATTATAGCATCCGGTATACCCGCAGCGGGACACTTCAGCCTACAAGTCCAGAAATCTTCCAAGTGTTATTGCCCAAAAGAGAGGAAGCTCACACAGGGGAGCTATGCCTTGCACCATTTGGTGAATCACACCTTCCAAGAAACTTCCATACATATCCTAGGTCCACATGCAAGTTTTGGTGGTATTCCGGTGCTCCAGCGGTCATTCCCCCCGAAAGCAGCGGTATGCGTGCCCCAGCGGGTCTCTACCCACTAGATTTCTTCGATCGAGGCTCCATTCCTGTAGTTTTAAAATATCATGATAATTACATTATAATATAGTACACATGTTGAAAAACAGGTTTAATATAATTTTGAAGTAGATTTGAATCTTAACGACAATTAAAATGGTGAAAAGAAATTGTATCGTGCCAAAGCGCACGGCAAAGGTCATGTTGCACGGCAGTTTTGATGCACTATACGCCAAAGCGCACGGCAAAGGTCATGTTGCACGTGGCGCACGACAAAGGTGTTGTGGACGGAAAAGATGTCTTTGTCGTGCGAAAGCGCACGACAAAGCTTTGCTCGCACGGCAAAGAGAGAAGGGCGCACGGCAAAGCTACCGAAACCCTATCACCAGCTCCCGACCGGTACTTGCCACTCATCCACTCATCCACGTATGCGCCCTCCTCCCTGTTGTCCTCCCGTGTCGCCGCCGCCTCGCCCTGCCCCCCGTCGCGCCGTCGCCGCCTCGCCTCCAGGCCCCCGCCACCGCTGCGCCAGGCCCCCTCCTCTCATGTCAGGCCCCCTCCTCCGCCGCGCTAGGTCCCCTCGCCCCGCGCCAGGCCACCTCCTCCCGCCTCGCCGACGCGCTGCCAGGCCACCTCCTCCCTCCTCGTCAATGCGCCGCCAGGTCCTCTCCTCTCGCCGCCTCCACCACATGTGCGCCCCTGCCTCCGATCCCCCTGCATGTTAGTGTAGGATTAGTGTAGTTTTAGTGTAGGATTTAGTGTAGTTTAGTGTAGGATTTAGTGTAGGATTTTTAAAAATGGATTTGGTATAGGATTTTTAAAAATAGGATTTACCGTAGGATTTTTTTAAATAGGTTAAGAATATGCCAATATAGAAAAAAAAGATAATTTGCTGCAAGAAAATTCTAAGTAAAAGTTGTCAAATAAATTGTGTTCACTTGCATGAGTAACTCATTTTCTCGCTATGCAGGCGATGCTTCGAGGTGGACAGGGGGCGGCATCGCGGGGGTCTTTGAGGGGGCATCCCGGATCTTCTTCGCCGATTCGCTCATGCGTCTAGGGTAAAAATCTCGCGCCTATGTACCAAGGTTTTTTTGTGTGTCTGGATCACCAAGTATGTCGCGTTACCTAGGCGTCTTTTCCCGACCGTAAGGGTTACGCGGATAAATATGCATTAGTGGTCTCGCATATTATGAACCGTAACTCTTATGGCATTTATCGGGACAGTCGGCGGATGCGTAGTTGGGTACATTCTCCCTGCTCTACCCCGATCCGATTCAGGATTTCGGCAACGCCTCCCCGTTGTTCTCAGGATGCACATCCCTCTCGGCTTTTTGGCGAGATGTGTATCGGGAGAGCAGCGGGGAGGTGCTGCCGAAATTCTTTCTCGGATCAGGGTAGAGCAGGGAGAACGTACTCAATCTACGGATCCGACGGCTGCTAGGAGCCCACCTAGTAGAGATTCAGGTTGATGCATGAGTAAAAAAATAAAAATAAAAATGCGGATGATGTTTGATATAAATTCTAAGTTCGTTGTTTTGGTGCTGATTAGAGGATAAATAATCGTGACTGGATGTACGATGGCAGAATCAGTCAGTGGAAATATACTGAGGAATGGGGAGAAAAGACCAAGCAGTTCGTGGACAGGGCATTTGACATCCCTAGCAGATCTAGGACAATTTTTTCCCTTGTAGTAAGTGCGCTAACGAAAAAACACAGGACAAGAAAACTATGAGTCTTCACCTGCTCAAGTCCGGGTTCAAACCGTCCTATAAGACTTGGACTTTTCATGGAGAAAAGGCGAAGAAACGTGCTAGGAAGGAGGTACGGCAGATTCGGCCTAGGGGAGAATATGATATTGGGTTTGATAGGTGCTTAGAGAACTTGGCTAATGGTAATGTGCCTGAAAGCCCTCTTGTAGAGGCGGAGACACCTAGGGATGCGTAGAAAAGTGAGGAGCCAGAGGAAAACACAAAAAAGTATTACGAGACTTTGTTTGCTTCGCAGAAACCCCTACACGTAAATACAGATGTTACCCAACTAGATGCCATCGCTCGCCTTTTGGCCTTTAAGTGCCACAAGAATTTGTGCAGATATGGGTTCGATGAACTTCTGGTCCTCGTTGGCAGCATTTTGCCGAAAGGGCACCTCTTGCCGCAAAACTTCTACTATTCGACCAAATTGCTCAGTGACCTTAAGATGTCATCTCAGCAGATACACGCTTATCCAAAGGGATGCATGCTATTCAGAGAGGAGCATGCTAACAAAAATTATTGCATCCATTGCAATAGCTCTAGGTACTTTGAGGTTGACACCGGTATGATGGTCGAAGAGGCGGACCACGATTGCCAAGAATATTCTCCGCTATCTTCCGGTCCCTACCGAGGATCCATCGGCTCTTCATGACCGAGGATACGCCAAGAAGATGAGGTGGGCTAGAGAAGGGATCAGATCGGACGGTGGCAAGATGATACATCCGTCGGATGGTACCGCATGGAAGAACTTTGTCAAGAAATATCCCCCGAAAGCCGGTGACCCGACGAGCGTAGCAATTTCAATATCAACCGATGGGTTCAATCCATATGGTATGTCGGCTGCTTGTATACGGTTGTTGGCCGAGTGTTTGTTATTCCCGTGAACCTTCCCACGGCATCTGCATGAGATCAGAGTACATGTTTGTGTCGATGATAATCCCAGGACCGAAATACCCGGGTAAGAACATGAACGTGTATCTGGAACCACTGATTGATGACTTACTTCTTAGATGGGAAGATCGCGGGATCCGAACTTATGACGCAACAAAGAAGGAACACTTCGATATGTATGTCAGGTACCACACGTCCATGCATGACTTGCCAACACGTGCTTTGTCCTGCGTGTGGTGTACACATGGGAAGTGGCCTTGTCCGGTGTGCAGGCAAGCTGTGACTGTAAGGGTATATTGCCCCTATGTGTGGTTTTGGTAATTAGTGACAACCCCTATGGACTAATGTTTTCATTGAGTTTATATGAAGGAATATTCCATAGGTACTACTTGTATTCCATGTGTTGGATTCAAGTACGGATGCCATGAAGATAAAGATATACCTTGTGTATTGGCATCAAGATCATTGATTTGAAGATATATATGTGACATGATCAAGAAGAAGAAATGAAGATGGAGTTCTTATGTGGAACTCAATATTAGCCATGCTCTAGCTTATGTGATAAGCAATGAATGATCAAGATGGTGAGTACTTGATTCCAAGTGAAGAATTCAAGTTATGGCTCTAAGTTGGTGTCATGATAGTCTCATAAGTTTAGCGATGGTTGACTAAGATTTAGAGCATGCAAACAAATGAAGAATTCTATATACACATCAAGATAGTATGATAGAGCATGAGAAGATACAAGGTTGACCAATACAAGGAGTGAAGAATAGATTCAAGTTTGGTCAACACATGAAGCATGAACAATGTGCCATGAGAAGTCATGTGGTATGGTAGGCCGTGTCAATTATGCTTTATGAACTAACACATCACATATGTTCCCTTGTGTTGTCTACGTGGGTTAGGTATCTTTCCATGGGCATGCATCAAAAGTGAGATCTCATATAGCCCATGAGCGGATGATGTCAAGTGGTGATCGTCATCAAGGTTGAGTTAGGCAAGTTCAAGTTGAGCATCTCAAGAGGATCATATGTTTGAAGCTTGATGTCCATTTGGTGATAATGGACATGTGAAGATGTGCATCAATAGAGCTTTCCCATTATGGTGTATGGGGGAGCATTTGTGAGTCTTCATAAAGCAACAATGATCAAGTGAGGCATTCCGGCTTGAGTGGAGCTTGAAAAGTTATCATCAAGATCAAGTGGGATGCGGAAGGCAAAGGTTTTCCTTTTACCGGTCTCAAGGTGGTTGTTGGGAGACCGGGTTATAGGATAGATAGCCGCACTATCAAGAGGGGCTTTCGGTTGGGTAACTTGATCACATCGTCTCAGGGAGCTCAACCCTTTGCATACTTTGCATATCCCTATTACTTCTTGGTGTTTCTCTGTGTGAGGTTCTTGAGCTTGTTGCTAGCTTTACAACAAGCCCAAGTTCATCGAAAACGGAATCCGCATGCATCTTCTATTGCATTTTCGAGTTTGGACGTCTTCACCATTTCTTGACGGTGGGAGACTCCCTCTCTAGAATCTCTAAAAATATCCTGTGAGGAGTCTCCTTATTGGTTTCATGTCAATCGGAGTTCGGGAGCATTTTCTGTTTAAAAGAAAAAGAAACGATCTTCAGGGTCATGCGTATTCTGGCACTGTCGCTCGGTGCCCGCCCGGCCTAAGGTCCGGCTGGACCGGCCGTGGCACCGGCCAGCCCGGCGCCGACCGGCCCCTGGACAGGTGCACACCAGGCACTATCCAGTAAGGTTTCCAGCTTCGCCCGGTGTTGGCCCGGCCTGAGGTCCGGTTTGGACCGGACTGGTCCGGCCCCACGCTCGGTCACACCGGCCTGTGGACCGAATGTCCCGGCACGGACCGGCTCCTGCTCTGGTGACAACCGGGGCCATGTTCTGTATGTCACCAATCCGCTCCGGTCACGGTCCGGCGCCAGGTCCGGTTTGGACCGGACGGTTCGATCTGTGGCCCGGTCTGACAGGCCCCTTCGCCGGATGGCCCGGCCCCAGGCCTGGTTGACCGGGCTCCTTGAAGATTTGCTGAGCTGGACATTTCCCCAACGGTTAGATTTCGTCTTGGGCTATAAATAGGCCTTCTTCCACCTTGGGCTTAGAAAGTTCTTCCACTCTCTCTCCTCCATTGTTGACTTTGAAGAACTTTCCCTATCTCTTGATTCCCCCCATGATTCTTGCTCATTCTTGAGGGATCTAAGAGAGGAGATCTAGATCTACAACTACACCAATCCATTCCTCATCTTTTTGAGGGGAACTCTTGGGATCTAGATCTTGGAGTCATTTGTTGATTTCCTCCTTTGTTCTTCCTCTCTAATCTCATCCTAGCATTTGTTGCTTTGGTGGGATTTGAGTGTGAATGATTTGAACACCTTTGGTGTTCTTACTTTGCATCATTGCATAGTGTTGAGCTCTCCACCACGATTAGTTCGAGTGAGAGACCGTGAGCTTGTTACTCTTGGAGGGTGACCTCCTAGTTGGCTTGGTGGCTGTCCCGGTGACCTCTTTGTGGAAGATTGTGAAGAGGCCCGGGCTTCTCCATCGTGGAGCTTGTGAAGTGGTTGTGGAGCTTTCCATCTCCGGAGTGGAGGAAAATCTAACCATAAGGAAAGGGTCATTATCCTTCATGGGTTTGGCTCGGAGAAGAAGGTGAGCCTTCGTGGCGTTGGGGAATCCTTCGTGGGACCTCCACCTCTCCAAACGTGGCGTTGGGGAATCCTACATGGGACCTCCACCTCTCCCAACGTGACGTACCTTCTTGCAAAGGAAGGGAACACGGGAATACATCTTCGTCTCCGCGTGCCTCGGTTATTTCTATACCCGAGCTTACTTTCCTTGTGATAGCCATCGAGCTTGAAGTATCTATTATATCTTGCTATCACTTGTTGTTCATATATATATTGTGCCTATCTTGCTTAGCTCTAGTTGTTGTTGTTGCACTTAGTTGAGCCTAGCATATTTAGGGTTTGTGCTTGTAGAATAAACATAGTTTAATTCCGCATTTTTACAAGCCAAATCCGTAAGAGTTTTAAATGCCTACCCCCCCCCCTCTAGGCGACATCTCGTCCTTTCAGTGACTTTCTTCTGGTTCGACAAGGGAGGCACGTATTCCTGCTTTGATTAAGCTCGATAGTTCCTTGAGCAGAGTCATGAATACAGGAGTGATGTAAAGAGTTTCAAAGAGGCCGTGTTGTCCATGCCCCGGAGCCAATTCCGAAGACCGGACAGGAAACCAAGACGGAGTTAGACACTCTCCAACCTAGACCCGATGGGAATATTTTCTTGGGATATGGGGAGACACACCAATGGACCCACAAGAAGTGCTTCTGGAAGCTCCCTTACTTTGAGTTTCTCGAGCTCCCGCATAACATTGATACAATGCGCACCGAGAAGAATATCAGCGAAGCCATTTGGAGCACCATGGTGGCCACTGAGAATACGAAGGATAACATAAAGGCTCGAATTGATCAAGAAAAGTTGTGCGATAGGACATAGTTGAACATGCATCCACCTCATGGTGCCAAAAAACGTGGACTAAGCCACACGCTCCGTTCTGCCTCACAAAGGCCCAAAAAGGGAGGTCTTCCAATGGATGAAGGACTCCTTGTTTTTCCCTGATGGGTTCGCGGCCAACTCGGATGAGGCTTCGAACATGGAAACGTTGCGAGTACAAGGACTGAAGAGTCATGACTACCACGTATGGCTTGAGCGGATAATGCCGGTGATGATTGGAGGCTATGTCACTGAGAAGACTTGGCGAGTGCTAGCGAGCTTGAGTTTTTTCTTCCGCGAGATTTGTGCTAGGGAGTTAGACACTAAAGTGATTGAGAAACTGGATAAACATGCAGCCATGTTGCTTTGCGATCTAGATAAGAGCTTTCCTCCAGGGTTCTTTAATCCAATGCAACATATGATCCTGCACCTCGCGAAGGAATGCTTAAATGGGGGGCCGAATTGGGGCCGTTGGCAGTTTCCGCCGGAGAGATAAACACAAAAGCTTCGTGAGATGACATGCAATAAATGCAAGATCGAAGCATCCATAGCCGAGGCAGTCCTTAACGTGGAGGTGGAAAACTTCACCACTAAGCATTATGATCCCAGAATTCCAACAAAGCACAACCCGGTCCTCCGTTACAATGTCGCCAACATTGAAGATGTACCCAAGCTTAGCATCTTCATAGGGCTTGGTGGCAATTCAAGTGGCTCGAAGCCGTACACAACGAAGTTACATGAGCGGGAATTGATCCACTCGTATGTCTTGAACACCATGGTGGAAGTGAAGCCATACATCAAGTAAGTGCTAACCTTTTAGTTATTCGCAAACATTCACTCGTACATGTGTGGCTAACTCTTCCTCCGTTCATTGTTATAGACAATTCACGGCTAAATATTGGAGGTATACCCACAGGGATCCTACCCCGGAAGAATCCAAGTATATTTTCGATAAGGGCGGCGGTCACGGTTTCAGTAGTTGGTTATGTGGTTTGGTACTATCCTATCCAAATTTTCTTGCACACTCATGTCTCGGTCATTTCTCGTTCTAAACTTCTCGTGCTAATCTTGTAGGCAAGAACTTACAAAGATATGAATCCCTTGCTACGAAAAATTGCTAGGGGCTTTAACCATTCCGTCGACTCGTTCAATTCTTATGACGTGAACGGGTATCGCTTCCAGACCCATCAATACAAAACAATCCGTCGAAACAAGAAGACAATAAATAGCGGGGTGGTATGTCAAGGTGATGATGGACTCCATTACTATGGAAGATTCGAGGGTATATACGAGCTGAATTACGGGTTTGACAAAGGGCTAAATCCTGTCATATTCAAATGCCATTGGTTCGACCCACGTCGCGTGAGACGGGATCCTGAAATTGGATTGGTCGAAGCTGAAAGAAGTTCTGTTTATAAGGGAGAGGACATGTACATTTTGGCCACCCAAGCCTTCCAAGTATTCTATCTCCCGTACGCGTGCTAAAACCCGACAAAACGTCTACATGGATGGGATGTTGTGATGATGGTTCCTTCACGCATTAGGCCACCCCCGCCAAACAAGGACGATTACCGCCGCGTAGACCCCTCAACAAAGAATGTTGATTTTTATCTAGAAGGAGGGCTTCCCGGTCATTTCACTATCGACTTGTTCGCCGTTGATGACATGGCCGTAGACGATGAACAAGAATAAGATGCGGTTATGGAGGAAGACAATGCAGAATATGAAGTTGAGGATGTTTGTGCCGTAGAAGACCTAAGTTTGCTCGAGGCGTTCAGAGCAGGCCTTGACCTAGCTCCAAATGGACCACCTCCTGGTTTCATCGATAATTATTGGTTCGCCGAGCCTGATGACGATGACGAAACATGTGGTCAGATTACGGATGTCGACATATGCTACTGATCTATGTAGTTGTAATTGTGAGGCTATCCTATTTGTTATAAACTATGATCTATGTACTGAACTATGTGCTATTTGTAATAAACTATGATCTATGTACTGAACTATGTGTATTTGTAATAAACTATGATCTATGTACTAATATTCATCTACTTATATATTTTCATTATTGTTGATTTCACTAATATTCATCTGTTTACATTGCATACTAATAAACCACTCTTTTCATTGTGTTTGCACGTGATTGAAACATGCTGCCAAGAAAAAGAAAGGGAGGTTTTAAAAAGAAGATCAAGGCCGTGGCTGAGCTTGTGGGATTTTCGAGTGGTTCGACGCAGACACATCCTCCTAGCCATCCTCCTAGCCCTCGACCATGGAGGAAGAATGCCTAGCCACGGTGATTTTGTAGCCCTTCTCCTAGCCCTCCCCTAGCCGAGGATGATGATGAGGTGGAGCACGGTGGTGGGGAGGACGAGGGGGGCGGTGGGGAGGACGAGGAGCACGTTGGGGAGGAGGATGGTGGGGAGGACCTCTCGGAGGATGAGGGGCTGGGGGGTTTGCCGCTGGAGCTTGACCCAAACCTAGTTTGGTATCCGCCGGAGGAGGAGGGGTACGTTGCAGCCGAGGAGAGGCTGCAACCACGTGAGAGGAAGTCGTATAAGCGTGGGATTACGAAACTTCCCAAGCTAAAAACTTGGCCCTTCCGCGAAGTTGTTCTCGTACCCGCTGGAAAGAGGTAAATGCTGATTTTGGCATTCCAATTGAAATTTTATCATTACCAATTTTTTTATCACATACATGCTGATTTTGGCATTTCATTGTGCAGCATGTTCAAGAATGGCGACCCGGCGAGGAAGCCGACACGTGAGTACTCGAACATCCTTGGAGGCCTAATTAGAAAGCATTTCCCTGGGATTGTCCATCTCCCTAGTGGTGGCCGTGATGTGGCTTGGACTTGGAAGCACTACAGCTACGCGGAAGATCCTAGCGGCAAGTACAACAACATGCAAGAGCGGGTTGCCGCCACTTCTGGGTACGTGACTTTTGGCTTCTTAGCATTCAAACACTTCTTGGCTACCAATAGTTTCTCTAATTTCTCTTGGTAGATTTCATCCTCCTCCAATAATCCTTCTGCATGTTACCAAAGCCATGGTCAGCGTATCTATTAAGGTGGTTAGACCAGAATAAAGCTTTAAACTCGGTGGTTCCTTGTGATTCCTCAAGTATTGCTAGATCCTATTTGATATCCGTCGTGTCACTCGGGGGTCGCCGATTCACTAGCAAACAAATTCATGTTTATGAGTTCTTGAGATCATGCTATATGGGCCCTTAAATTAGATAACATCATTAGGTGCATATAAACATTCCTACTCATATATGTAATAATCTCAAACATAAGTTCACAAATAGATGGAATAAAATTGGCACATCACATCTCACCAACCCCCTACATCTCCCACGCCAATGGGATCTACTCACATATGAGAGGAGAATAGCATAACAATATCATAGCAAAGTAAATGGAGTTCATCTTGATATTACAGTAGCAAGCCATAATAGTTGAAGATCAATTCAAATACAAATCAAGATGGAATAGAGGTTTCAATCCCTAATCTTGAAAGTATGATTCTCTCTCTCTCTCTCTCTCTTAGTACAAGTGGGATGTAGTGGATGAGGTGATGAGATTGATGAGATTGATCATCGATGGAGCCGAGGTTGGTCTTCTCCTTCTTCAGATCCGATCTCCTCTCTTCTGGTGTGAATGATGGCTGTTGTATTGTATTTTTCGTCGATGTCCCTTCACAGAAAGGGTTTGGTTTGATAAGGAGAAGGCGGCGCCGGCAAGTACATGCGGACGGTACGGGCAAGCCCCGCCCGTACCGATGCCCGTTAAAGCTCCTGTGTCGCCATGATCTATTTGGCCTCAAAAGGAAATGTCTTTATTTCGTTGCAAATAGCCCATAAATGTCCCTGGATCCTCCAGATATGATGGTTTCCTGAAATGCATATTTAAAAACAAGGTTTCGCTTGGATCGCGATATTAGCGTTAGTTGAAACACAAAATCCAATGAAAACTCAATGAAACCAATAGATAGGTGATGGAAAATCCGTAGTAAAATGCATCGAATTTTGGAGCTATCACTTTCCTATGGGAAGTTGAGGTTGACCTCTATGGAAGTCTTCTTCACTGGGTTGGTGGGATGGATCTATACTTCCCATGTATCTTTATCGGAGTCAAAGGCTTGATCAGGCAAGGATTGACCCGCCACTGGTGGAACCTTTGAGTTCTGCGTGCTTGGCATGCCGAAAGATTCTGAGAGTTTGTGGAACTCGCGATCACACTTGTCGGATCGATCAAAATTTCCCCTTACTGTGATGATCCCGTTGGGTCCTGGGATCTTTAACAAGAGATATGTGTAATGGGGGATTGCCATGAACCGTGCGTATACAGGTCTTCTGATGATTACATTGTACTGGGATGGCCAATCCATGACTTCGAACTCGGTCTTATCTCTACGGAAATTCTCTCGAGTACCAAAGACAACATCTAACGCAATCTAACCCAAAGGGATGTTTGCCCTTCCCGGAGCCATGCCATGGAAGCAACTATCCGATGGTGCTAGATTGGTTAATTATATATTCATTGCTCGCAGGGTGTCAGCATACATTAGGTTAATGCCGTTGCCGGCATCCATGAAAAATCGGTTCATTTTGAATCCTACAATTTGTACACTCAAAACCAACGGTGAGTGACCAGTCCGGGGAACACTTGGAGGGTGATCGTCCGTGCTGAACTCCGCCCTATGGTCGGACTAGTTCAGCTACTCAGGGGTTGGTGGAGGTGACTTGACTGCGAGATTGACCTATTGGGTGATCAACTTTTTTGTTCTGTTGGTTGGTCTTCCCTTCTGGATCATGTTGAGTGCTCCTTTGGCGGGCGGGTACTGCTTGTTTTGGTTCCCATATTGCCCGCTTGGTGCTACTGCCCTCCATTTGTTGGCAATGGAGGTGGTGGCAGTGCATTGGGGGTGTCGCCGCTCCGCTCTGTTCCGTTATGCCCTTGTCTAGCATACTCGACTTGCCTTCTGTTGACTACACCATGCAGCTGTAAAAACGTTCGACAATCCTTCGTCGCGTGGTTGGATCTCCTTCTCCTTTCTGCATCTATGTAATAGTGCATGCCACTTGGTGCATTGAGGAAGTCATCGGATGACTGATTGAAATCACGCGGGGGTCTAGGTTGAAAATTCGACTTGCTAGGACCGGGCACGTCTCGATTGTTACCACGATACCCTCCACTTCGGTATTCATCCCTATGATTGTCACTATTGGGAAAAACCGCCGCTACCTAGCTTGGTCCTGAGGCCCAAAAGAGGGAGGTGGCGCACCCAAACATGTTGGGCGCGCCACCCAACCTCTTTCAGCCGTCGATCGTCCAGTTGACCTGATTGTTTCGCTCACCGACATATTTTGACCTAAAAATCACTATATATATGTCCACGAAGAGTTCTCTGGAGGAGAGCTCCGCATAAGACAAAACACAAAAATAGAGGCATGCAAACGAAGATTGGAGGGGGAAACTCCGCCGGTATCACCGCTCGAGGGATCTCCACCTTCTCCAACGTCTTCATCATCACCATGATCAAGGGGGAGTAAGACACCTCTGGACTACGGGTTTATGGCAGTAGCTTGATCTATTTCTCTCATGTTCTTCATAGTTCTTAGTGCCATAAGAGTTGCCCTACATGATTATGGTCATATTTGTAATACCTATGTGGTGGATCCTTATTCTATGATATTATGCTATGATATCTGATCATATTATGTGCAAGATGTATTGATAGATGCATATTATGTACCCCATTCTTAAGTATTTGTTCTGATCCAACATCTATGCAAGAGCGTGTGTGGGATGATGTGTGTATTAGATGGAGTATCATGGTTTTAGCGATTGAATAGTGACAACAAATTCATGATCTATTATGGTTTTTACCTTTTCTTTTGCTACCTCACTAGGGTTAAAGTGGATGCATGTGCTATAGTCGTCACGTGACAAAAGTGATGATCTTGTTTGTTCAATATAGCATATTTGATATTCAAACATCATGTCAAAGTACTTATGGCTATGCTCTGTTAATTCTTAATACAAGATTGCATGAAGTTTTCCTTTCTTGTGGAGTATAAGATATGTGTTGCATCATCTCTATGTTACGACGTGATGCCCATATGAATGTGTATCTTTCACATGTTATTATTTTGCATCCTCATATCTCATTGATGAATTGATATTTGTCCACTGCAACTTAAAAGAGAGAATATTCAAGTGAACCCATGAACCCCGGTCCACTTTTTATCATAAGAAGCACATTTATCTTGCTTTTATATTGTTTTCTATTTGCTGCACTATTTTAACCTGAAAATAAAAAAATTAACTTTTTTTATTTGCATCCAAAACACCCAAAACTATCAACCCCTTTACTATTTTTTACTTAGTTACTTTATTTTATCTTCTTTTACACGCTTTATTATTGCTTGTGTTTTGTTTACTTACACGAAACATTGTGCTTGACAACCACACGGTGGAGTTGGGGACACAAGGCTTTATTCTACATTGTAGGATTGCTAGAAGAAGAGAGAAGAGAACACTCTTTGCTCAGTTCCCCGAGAGTTCGATATAAACCCTCGAGTCACCCTTGTGGGGAAAATACTCTGCTGACACAACAATCTACACTTGGAGTCCCAACGTCATCACCGACCCAACTCCTTTATGAAATCTTTCCTTCGTAATCCATTACTGAAAGCGTCGATTTCCCTTTCATCAGAGACGTTCTTAGCTGAATTTTTTTGATGTTCCAACACTGAATGTATGATCGCATTGACTCGCTGGAGTTCTGCACACAAGCTCTCACTTCCTCGATTGACGTTGGTCGCTTGTATGTGGATCTGAAATTCTTGATAAACTGATATGCCGACTCCCCTCATCAGCCGATGGCGTTCTCCGGTATCTTTCTAAGCCATGATCTTGTGGGTCCTCCAAGAAAGAGTTACAGGCTGTTCCCTCCTACTATTTGAATAGTTTGGAGATAATCAGCTAGCCAGGATTTGGGTTCCTTTAGTCCATAGAACTTTTGGCGCTCATTGGGAACCTTGAATTCTTTCGGCATGGAAGTTCTGCAAACCCTTTGGGTAAAGCAGGTCGCGCCACGCGGCTCGCCGTCACCATCCGCCTCTCGGCGTTCTCCACGAGATCTATCGATTCGCCTCTGAGTGATGATGTTCATCGCATCTCCTTCCTGTCAGCTATGTCCCTGTCTTGGTGGACTGGTCCGATGAGCCGCTCCTTCCTGCCGAGGGTTGTTGCTACGGCGTGGTATTGTATCGGGTTGTATTGGAGCTCTTCCTGCCAGTGCTTCTCCTATGATGCCGAGACCCTCTAAGTTCGAACGGTGCAGAGCATCTTGTGGATCATCGGATGTTGGCCGTGTAGCCATCATGTAGGTTTGAGCAGCGATAATGGCAACTTCAGCTATCTTCGGTATTATATTTCCACTCGAATCTACCGACTACAAGGCGTGATTAGAGGCAACCACCCATTGCAACATGGGAAGATATGAAGGCTAAGATGCATGCACATTTTGTGGCATCACACTATTTGACGTACCTCTTAAAAAAGTTGCAATGACAACTCCAAAAAGGTACAAGAACCGTAGAGGAGTTCTACAAGGAAATAGAAGTGACCATGAAGAGAGCACACATTGAGGTGTTCGAATGAAAAACAGTTGCAACATTCTACAATGGTCCCACTTACCAAATAAATAAGATTGTGGACTTCCTCCCATATGCCACCATTGTGGACCTAGTACATCAAGCGACAAGGGTTGAACGACAAGGTCTCCAACACATCAAGTAAAAAACTGCAAAAGAATACTATGCCTCCAAGCTTGTCTCTAACACTTCGCCAACAAGTGTCAATCCTTGTACGAAATCAACCCCTATGAAGCAAATGCCTAGTAAAAATTGCATGAAGCAACCAGTCATGTCCAAAAATTCATCAAAGGCTTCCACGGGAAATAGAAATACTACTTGCTTCAAGTGTGACGCCCAAGAACATAAATCCTTCGAGTGAAAAACTAAAAATACACAAAGAGTCATAATAACCAAGGATAATGCGGCATCGACTATTTGAGTGAGGATCCATATATATAGCCCTTTTGGAAGCGGCCGTTGCAATTGAGGATGATTATGATGAAGAGGAAGAGCCCATCCTATGTATGCATGATGCATGTCCTTCACTTGTTGCCACATGAGTCTTGACAACCCAAGCATAATCCATTGGAAACCAATGGTGCAATATCTTCCAAACCCGAGTTAGCATTGAATGGAAGTCAATAAAGGTAATTATTGATGGAAGAAGGTTTCCACTACCTTCATAACACTGAATTGTGCTAAAAACTTAACCTTACTCTATGTACGCACCGACACCCCTATCATTTGCAATATTGGTTGAGTGACAATGGGAATGTGGAGACCCAACTCACCTTGTCTGTATCATTCAAGATTGGACCCTATGAAGAAATGATTGAATGTGACATCGTCCTAGTTACGGTTCGTCATATGCTAGTTGTAAGACCTTGACAATATGACAGCAAGGCCAAGTATGGTGGACATACCAATGTCTATAGCTTCAAGGTCAACGAGAGGATGTTTGTCTTGCATCCAAGGACTCCTAGCCAAATCATCGCGGATAATTCAAAGGCTTTAGCGAGTGCACGGGAAGAAAAATAAAATAGTGAGAAGAGTGGTGAGAGAGATCCACCAAAACGAGAGTGAGGTCCACACACAAAATATGGGCAGAAAAATAATAGTGTTCTAATTGCCACAAACGTGAGTTGCGAGAGGTGCAACAAAACCCGAATGTGATGCACTGTGTGCTCACATGCAAAGGAGAAGTGTCCAGCAGTAATGACTTGACCAATATTCCATTTCTTTGATATCTCTTTTGAAGGAATATAAGGACGTTACGAAGTCCTTTCGGGCTTCCTCCTCTACGTGGGATTGAATACCACATCGACCCTATCGTCGACGCACCACTCCCAAACCGAGCCGCATACAATAACTAAGTGGTTGAGAACTCCTCCTTGTTTTACCGGATTTCTCGAGAACTTTTGAGATCAAATGTGATTCAAGTGACATCATGATCAGAGGTGTGCTTATGCAAGACGAACGACCCGTCACATATCATAGAGAAACATTAGACAGTGTGGTCTCCCTTATTCCATTTATGACAAAGAACTATTGTTGTTACTCATGTTCTTGAGGTTTGGCAAGACTACCTTTGGCCAAAACAATTTGCTATACAATCGGACCACGAATCTTAGAAATATTTGAAAATCCAATCATATTTGAACAAAATACACACAAAACAGGTTGAGTGCATTGAGTATTTTCCGTACGTATAAAATACAAGAAGGATAAAGGAAACTTGACGCATATGTTTTTTTCCCGCAAGAACACAACCTTACTTATGTGCTTGGATTTTCATGTTTTGAGTCCCCATGAGATAAAGGACGTATAAGCTTCCGAAAAAATGGAACAATTTATGCCAAATGCTAACTTGAGAAAGGTTTTGATGACTTCTACCTGCATTAAGGTTTTTGTTTAAGACTATCCAACTTTGCATACTCAAGTCTTCGCTTCGTCATTTTATTTTGCAAGAATCACATGAAGGTAGAAACTCATGGTTCACTTCGGATGTGAGAAGACATATGTCATGCTCTCCACACACTACTATTGGCCCCATATGGAACGCCTTCGTGGCTGATGCTCGACATGTTTGCAAGCCAAGTTCACTTCAAATTCTTTCGGCCTTTATACTCCCTTACCAATTCCACATGCACCATGGTTGGAAATTGGGATGGATTCTGTATTAGGCTTGCCTAGAACTAAACATGGACACGACTCTATTTTGGTTGACGTTGACAGATTCTATAAAATAGCTCCTGCCATAATAAATTCTAAAATTGTCATGAATTTGGCTACCTCCCTTTGTAAGGTGGATGAGGAAAATGTGGAGAAGAAGCTTCTTAAAAGAAGAAAAGTAGCTACTGATGGGAAGGAGGCTCCATGAAGGTCACTAGTCATAAAGAGGGAAGAGGTAAGGCTGATGCTACTACAAGCAACACTGCAAAGCCCAAGATTTCAAGAAAGGCTACTGAGATGGATCATATACCCAAGAAAAAGCCACCCAAATAGGTTTCCAATGTTGTAAAACAAGTTCGCTTTTGGTGTCTGTAAGAGCAAATTGTTGTATGTAATGAGTACCTAATGAACCATGATGGTTGGATGTTGCTTTTGCTTAATATATTATGTTCAGAGTGTGCTTTGCATATAGTGTTGAGTTGGCATATGAGATGCATTATTCTTTTTCATACTCTTCTGCTACCTGGTGTACTTCTTGCTCCTGGAAAAATCAAACATCATCCATTGTTTCCCTATGGATAGTCACAGAACCTGGAAAATAATGAACTGGAACCTTAGAGGAATTAATACTGAGAAAATATGGCTTAATTTAGCTAGTAAAATTGATGAGTTTGGATGTGACATCATTTGTCTCCGGGAAACCAAGGGAGAAGCTTTTCACCTCGAATATATAAGGAACTTCTGCCCTATGAAATTTACCAAAATTGAATTCCTACCTTATGTTGGTGCTTCTGGGGGTCTCATAATTATTTGGAATGGAGCCATTTTTTACTCATGAACTTGCTTCCAGAACGATTTTTCCATTTCCATTACTTTTATCGGCAATTTGACCAATGAAGCCTGGGTGTTAAAAAATGTGTATGGTCCATGTCAAGCTGACAGAAAGGTTGTTTTTATTGACTGGTTCTCAAACTTTGACATGCTAGATGACAAGGACTACATTATTATGGGGGATTTCGATTTTATAAGACAACCTTCTGATAGAAATAAATCAAGTGGGTATGTCAATGATATGCTCCTTTTTATTAAAGCAATTATTCACCTTGGTCTTGTGGAATAACCTCTAAAAGGAAGAAAATTCGCTTGGAGTAATATGCAACATGATCCTTTGTTGGAAAGATTAGACTGGTTCTTCACCTCTTCTTCCTGGACTGCCTCCTCGCCTTCAACCTTTGTGTATCCTTTAGTGAAACCTACTTCAGATCATCTTCCTTGTGTAATCTCTATTGGAACCCAAAATCCCGAGAGCTCAAGTCTTTAGATTTAAAAATTATTGGCTAGAACATTGTCATTTCAAAAACATTGTGCGGAATGCTTGGAACATTCATGTTGGTTTCACTGACAGTGCAAAAATAATTAATGCCAAATTCGAAAATCTAAATGAGGCATAAAGTTGTGGGGAAAAAACTTCCTTGTTTAAAGCACCTTTGAAAGAACATCTCTCATATTATGTTTTGTGTGTTTGATGTCAATGTATGTGATACACTAATATTTGTTTAAGTGGTACAGGGATTATATAGATACATTTGTATGTGTGTTGGATGTGGTCAGTTCTGTCAAAAAGAAACAGCAAAAAAGATCATCAGGCCGGATAATCCGGGCCGGATATTTCCAAAATATTCGGCCCCCAGTTTTTCGGCTAAGGACTAGAGGAATTGCAGCTCAGTACACTTCTGGATAGGGGCCAGTCATTTGCCCGGATATTGTCCCGGTTTTGTCCCAAGGCCGGATTATCCGGGCCGGACATTTCGGAAATATCCGGCCCCCCTCGAAAATGGCTAAGGACCTGAAGAAAAGCTTGTCTGGATAGAGGCCGGATATTTGGACGGACATTGTCCCGGTTTTGTACCTGAGGCCGGATTATACGGGGGGGGGATTATCCGGCCCTTACTTAGGCCGGAATATCCGGCCCCCCGGAAGCCCCAACGGCTGGATTTTGGGGAGGGGTATTTATACCCCTCTTCTTCTTCCTTCCTCCTTTGCTCAATCATTGCACAAGAAATCTGCCAAGCTTCACCTCCATTAGAGCCACCTCAAGAACACAAGATTTGCAAGATCTCCTTCCTCCCCCAACCAAAGCTCTTGATCTTTGGAGATTCGTACATCCTCACCGAAGCGTTTTTCATTTCCCCCTCATTTGTTTGAGGGATCTCATGCTAGTGTTCCTATTTGGTTCCCTAGTTGATTTGTGTTGATGTGTTGTTGTTGATTGTTGTATTGTTACAGATTTGGGAGCCTCCAATTCAGTTGTGGATGTGTGCCCCAAGAACCTTGTAAAGGCCCGGTTTCCGCCTCGAGGAAATGCCTTAGTGGAAGTGGGCTAGGCCTTCGTGGCGTTGCTCACCGGAGATCTGAGTGAAGCCTTCGTGGTTGTTGGTTTGGCTTTCGTAGCAACCACACTCCTCCAAACGTAGACGTACCTTCTTGCAAAGGAAGGGAACTACGGGAATCATCTCCGTGTCATCGCGTGCTCCACTCTCGGTTACCTCTATCCTATTCTATCTCTTATATTGCGTAGCTATATCTTGCTTAGTTGCTTATCTTGTCATATAGGTAAATTCACTTAGTTGCATATCTAGAGAATTTACCTTTGTGTCAAGCCTAAATTGAAAAAGAACTAAAAATTGGTTAGCACCTATTCACCCCCCCCTCTAGGTGCGGCATACGATCCTTTCAATTGGTATCAGAGCCTCGGCTCTTATTTCGGGCTTAACCGCCTAAGAGTATGCCGAACAAGGAGCCCTCGGAAGGGGCCGCTAAGACGGTCTCCATGGAAGACTTCAATTCGTTGAAGTCCTCCATGGAAGCCCAAATGGAAAGCATGAAAAAGATGATTGCCGAGGTAAAGGACACGGGTGCATTAGAAGAGGGAGATGCTTCGGAATTACCCTTCTCTACCAAACCCGTGGAAGGTGATAACTTAAACACTATCAAAGCTCCCATTGCATCTCCTAGGGGAACTAGTGGAGGTGAGAGCTACAATCGAGTAGCTCCACCTTTTCTATCTCCCGATATACCGGTTCCCCATCCCCATATGAACATTCGGGGCGACCCACCTAAGTTTTCCGTTGAGAATTTCGATACTTGGCAATTTGAGTTTCGCTCTCATGTTTGCGAGTGCCTCCAATGAACTTTGGAGAATCATCATGGAAGGCTTCAAGCCATACAACCCCGACAAGTTGACTAGAAGAGAAGCGGTTGATAGTCAACTCAACAACACCGCCTTGCACATGATTCAAACTAGTGTGGGGACAAAGGACTTGTCTCGTGTTCAGAACTACACCACCGCCAAGGAAGCTTGGGATGGTTTGGCCGCTAGTTACATTGGAAGTGAGAGCACGAGAAGGAACAAGTATAATGCTCTTAAGAATAAAGCCGAAGGATTCATGAGGCTACCGGATGAAGATCATGAAGTCATGTATGGAAGACTTCTCACCGTTGCCGATGCCTTCCGGCTTATTGGTGCCACCCACATCAATGACTCTTGGATCAAGGAGAAGTACATTGAATGCATGATGCCATTTGTACCCATTGATGTCAAGACTCTTGTCGGGAGAGAATGCTATTCCTCTCTCACCTCTCAACAAGTCGTGCACGAGATGCAAGCTCTCAAGGTGCTTGAGTAAAACTCTCATGATTCTCGCAATCGAGCTCTTGGGATGACAAAAGGGTCCAACCTTGCCTTGGCGGTCAACTCCGTTGAAGAAGTGATTCCTCAAGAATCTTATAGGGCATCTTGGAGTATGTCCTATCCGGAAGACTTGGAACACCACTACCATGACCACATGGCATTCCATGCTAACTCCTTTTGGGTTGACCCATCCAAGGCCAAGGAAGACAACATCAAGAGAAACAACTCAAGGGGGTTCACAAGTTCGGGCCCAAGGACAAGATCTTGCTACAATTGTGATGACAAGCGCCATTTCATTGCCGAGTGCCCCTATGAGAATAGGGAAACTCATGGTGGAAGGCTCATCCCCAAGGACAAGAGCAAAGATTCAAAGGGCAAATATTCAAAAGCCCCCAAGAAGAAATTCTACAACAACAAGACCAAGAAGGGCAAGAGGCCCTCAAAAATTGTGCTAGTAACTAGGAAGAATATTCTTCCGATGAAGTTGAAAGCTCTAGTGATGATGAAGATAAAGAAAGCTCAAAGGAAGTGGCCGCCATTGTCACCACCAACATTCCCTCTTCATCCCTCTTTGAATCTCCCAATGAGAATCCTCACATCAAGAATGCACATTGCTTCATGGCAAGGTCCTCCTTGGACACATCTATTGTGCTATCAACTCAAGAATAATATACCTCCGGAGATGATGATGTTGATGATGAAGAAGATGCAACCTCTAATGGATTGGTCGCTCTTGCCTCCCTCTCCACTAACTCTTCATCACCAAGTGAATCCCCCAATGAGGTCATTCATGTGGAGGAAGAAAGTTGCCTCATGGCTAAATCCTCCGAGGTATCATCTCCTAACCCCTCTATGCCTATCATTTGAAGTGATCTAGGGGTTGATCTTGCTATTCTAAAAGTGAAACAAGAAATGCTAGAGTTTGATGATTTCATTCTTAACCTACAAGGTAATACTAAAAAGCATGTTTCAAATCTCATGGTTCGTATGGCTCAACTAAATGGTACTCTTGAGAAAAAATGCCAAATAGAGAGAGAAGATGCTCTTGAACTACATGCTCTTAGAAATGCCCTTGAGGAAAGCCAAGAAACCATAGCTTCTTTTGAAGAGAGGTTAGAAAATCTTGGAGATCCTCAAGATAAAATTAACAAGCTCACTAAAGCTAGAGATCTTGCTAGAGCTAAGGCTAAAGTGCTTTCAAAGGAAAAGGCCAAATTTGGTGTTGATCATGAGAAACTTGTGAGAGATCTAGATGATCTAGACAAGGCACACAAAGCCTTGAAGAGTGAATACTCTATCCTCTCCAAGTCTTATGAGCAACTTCAAATTAGGCTCGCTTCATATGACATACCTAGCACCTCTACTCCTTCATGTGATCATGCAAATATTATTGAGGAAAATGCTAGGTTGAAGGATGAACTTGCTAAGGCCTCCTCTCCCCAAAGTAAACTTTCTTTGGATGATCTTTTGAGTAAGCAAAGATCAAACAATGGGAAGGAGGGCCTTGGTTATAATGCCAAGGCAAAGAAGGCAAACAAGCAAAAGGCCAAGCCCGCACAAGAGAAGAAGAAAGCCATCACTAATGGTGAAGCCTCCAAGGGCAAAACCATAAATGATGATGATGCGGGAATTGCTAACCCTCACTATGTTTTATTTAAAGATTATTATGGTGATGTTTATGCTAAATATGTTGGCCCATATGATGGTTATCTTGCTTGGTCTATTTGGGTCCCAAAGACCCTTGTTGCTAACAAAAGAGGACCCATTGAGAAATGGGTACCTAAATCCAAGAATTGATCTCATGTAGGACTATGCCGCCGGAGGTTCAAAATGGGTACTTGATAGTGGATGTACAAGTCATATGACCGGTGGCAAGAACCTCGTCAAGGAGTTGAGGCCTAACATAAACAATATCACCGTCTCCTTTGGAGATAATTCTACATCCGAGGTATTGGGTTTTGGCAAGGTTGTGGTTGCACACAACATTACTCTTGTGGATGTCATGCTTGTCAAAACCCTTGGTTACAATTTACTTTCCGTTTCCGCCCTTGGCAAGATGGGTTTCGCCGTCTTTATTGATAATGATATTGTGGTCCTCTTGTGGAGCAAGACTCTAAAAGTCGCTTTCGTTGGGTATCGCGAACACAACTTGTATGTGGTGGACTTTTCGGGGAAAACCACGTCAAGTGCGATGTGCCTATTCGTAAAGGCGGATGTGGGTTGTTTGTGGCATCGCCGCTTGGCCCATGTCAACATGAGAACTTTGCAAAGTCTTCACAAGGGGAACCATATTGTGGGACTAATGGAAAATGTGTCTTTTGCCAATGATCGTGTTTGTAGGGCTTGTGTTGAAGGCAAAATGCATGACTCTCCGCATCCAAGCAAGACTATCATCTCTTCCAAGAGGATCTTGGAGCTCCTTCATGTGGATCTCTTTGGTCCCGTCACTCATGCAAGTCTTGGTGCGAAGAAACATTGCTTGGTGATTGTTGATGACTACTCAAGATACACTTGGGTCTACTTTCTCAAGACGAAAGATGAGACTCAACAAATATTCATTGACTTTTCCACCGAGGTGCAACGCCAACACAACCTCCTCATTATGGCAATAAGAAGTGACAATGGCTCCGAGTTCAAGAACTATACACTCAATGATTTTCTTAGTGATGAGGGGATTCGTCACCAATATTCCGCTGCTTACACCCCTCAATAAAATGGTGTTGCGGAGAGGAAGAACCGGACTCTTATGGATATGGCAAGATCTATGATGGCGGAGTATAAATGCCACTATAACTTTTGGGCCGAAGCCATCTCCACCGCTTGTCACTCTTCTAACCGGCTCTATCTCCGCAAGGGCTTGAACAAGACTCCATATGAAATACTCACCGGGAACAAGCCTAATATCTCATATTTCAAGGTGTTCGGGTGTAAGTATTTCTACAAAATCAAAGGAGTTCGTTTATCTAAATTTGCTCCTAAAGCTTTGGTGGGTATATTTGTTGGTTACGGTGCCGAATCTCACACTTATAGAATCTTTGATATATCTTCCAAGATTATCATTGAATCTTGTAGTGTGAAGTTCGAAGAAAATGATGGCTCCCAAGTGGGGCAAGTTGATGTTTGTGCAGGTGATGAAATACCTCAAGATGCCATAGTAAGAATGGGTGGGGGATTTTTCCGCCCCATTGAGGGACACGGTGTGGCGTCTCGGGAAGGACTATGCTCTACCACGGTGGAGCCCTCATCTTCTCAACATCAACAAACCCCATCTAGTGAAGCAAATGATGCACCAACCCAAGAACAAGAACAAGACCCTCCCTCTTGTGTGCAAGATCAAGGACAAGATAAACCTAGCATTCATGATGGCTCCAATGTGGATCCAATCAACTCTTGTCATTCTCCGAATATTGTTCAAGATCAAGCACATGAGGATGAGCAACCTCAAGAAATTGAGGAAGCTCAAGTTGAAGGTCAAGACGGGGACCCAAAAGATCAAGTTGATCAAGTGACACCTCCAAGGCCAAGTAGAACCAAGGAGGAGATCGAGGCCCGTCGTCTAGCAAGAAGAGAAAGGCAACTTGAGCGTCTTGAACACACACATGACAAGGTTCTTGGTGATGTAAGGGCAAAAGTTTCCACAAGAAGGCAATTGGCTAACTTTAGCAATCATCATGCTTATATCTCCTTAGTGGAACCCAAGAAAGTATTTGAAGCCCTTGAAGATTCGGATTGGTTGGAAGCTATGCACGAAGAACTCAACAACTTCAAGCGCAACAAAGTATGGACCTTAGTAGAGAAGCCAAAGGGGTGCCGCAATGTTATAGGCACTAAATGGATTTTCAAGAACAAGCAAGATGAGTTTGGAAATGTTGTGAGGAACAAGGCAAGATTGGTGGCTCAAGGGTTCTCTCAAGTTGAGGGAATTGACTTTGGAGAAACCTATGCTCCCGTGGCTCGCCTTGAGTCCATCCGTATCCTTCTTGCTTATGCATCGCATCATAACTTTAAGTTACAACAAATGGATGTGAAAAGTGCATTTCTTAATGGTCCTTTGCATGAAGAGGTTATGTTAAGCAACCCCCGGGGTTCGAGGATCTCAACTTTCCTAACCATGTCTACAAGCTTGATAAAGCACTTAATGGTCTCAAACAAGCTCCTAGAGCTTGGTACGAGCACCTTAAGGAATTGTTGGTAGACCGTGGGTTTGATGTTGGGCTAATCGATCCCACTCTTTTTACTAAGAGGGTCAATGGGGAGCTTTTCGTTTGCCAATTATATGTTGATGATATTATCTTTGGCTCTACTAACAAAGCTTTCAATGATGTATTCTCAAAGCTTATGACCGATAGGTTTGAGATGTCTATGATGGGAGAGATGAAGTTCTTCCTTGGTTTTGAGATCAAGCAATTGAGGGAAGGAACCTTCATCAATCAAGCAAAATATCTCCAAGACATGCTCAAGAGGTTCAAGATGACCGAGATGAAGGGTGTGGCCACTCCTATGGTTACCAAATGTCATCTTGCACTAGATCCCAATGGTAAAGAGGTGGATCAAAAGGTATATCGCTCCATGATTGGATCCTTGCTTTACCTTTGTGCATCTAGACCGGACATAGTGTTGAGTGTTGGTGTGTGTGCAAGGTATCAAGCTTCTCCTAAGGAGAGCCACATGTTGGCTCTCAAAAGAATCTTTCGATATTTGGTTGATACCCCAAGATATGGTATTTGGTACCCCAAAGGCTCAAGTTTTATTCTCAATGGATATACCGATGCGGATTGGGCGGGTGATAAGGATGATAGGAAATCAACTTCCGGGGCTTGCCAATTCCTTGGTAGGTCCTTGGTGTGTTGGTCTTCTAAGAAGCAAAATTGTATATCTCTCTCCACCGCCGAAGCCGAATATGTTGCCGCCGCAAGTGGATGCACTCAATTGTTATGGATGAGGCAAACTTTAAAGGAATACGGTGTCATTTGTGACAAAGTGCCTCTATTACGTGACAATGAAAGTGCCATCAAGATTGCCTATAATCCGGTGGAACATTCAAGAACGAAGCATATTGAGATCCGGAATCAATTCATTAGGGATCATGTTGCCCGTGGTGATATTGAGCTTATCTATGTTCCTACCAAAGATCAACTTGCCGATATATTCACGAAGCCTCTTGATGAAGCAAGATTCTCTTTTTTGAGGAATGAGCTAAATATCATTGATTCAACGAGTATAGCTTGACCATCTTGCAAACACACCTTTGTCTCAAAACTTTATTTGGTTTAGATGTGGGCATGGAAATAGGGGGAGTGCGGTTTAAATGAGCTATCCATCCCCCCATAATGCCAACATTAAGATATCATTCTCTTTATATCATATGTTGATATGTGAGCTTCAATGATGAGTAGTGGCTTGGACCCAAGATATATCTTCGCGGTGCCATGCCACAACACTCATATATGGTGGCCTAGGCCACCACACTCTTCTTTGTGAAGAGTTGGAGTTTTTTTTGGATCTTATCGTTTTTATTTGACAACTCCATGTTCTTATGGGAAATCACTCTAGTTTGGCCTTATTTGCTCATATCTTGCAAACTTGAGTGATCATGTACCATTAACAGTTTGTACCCTCTAAACCTAAGCCTACACTCTCCTATAAGCCACTTCCATCTTGCTCATTTGTCATGTTTGGTAAAAACTTGGAGTTTGAGGTTTCTCGGTCGGATGATCTAGGTTGCCCCATCTTATTGGTAAATATGCATCTTATATGTGACGTGATACATTATCGCACCACATATGGGTTCACGCAAATAACCAACTAAAGAAAGGCAAGATTTCCGGTATTCTGGAATTTTCCAGAAAACCGGATAATCCGGCCCCCTGGCACCCCGGAATATCCGGCCGGGCCGGATTATTCGCCCTCACTTTGGGCCGGATTATCCGGCCTGGGCGTTTTGCGGGAGGACTAAGAGAGGCCGCGGGGAGGACAGTTGCCACAACAATCAGTTCCCCCACGCGCCCTCCTCTTCCTCCTCAGCCGCCGGAGCTCCTCCTCCTCACCGGAGACGCCCCGTCCGCTCCCTCTCGGAGTTTTTGGGTGGATCGGGTGCCCCTCCTCCCTAGCTACCTTCTCCTCCAAGCGGCTTTCGCAATGGATGCGGATATGACTCACAATCCCTAACCCTAGGTGTTGTGATTTGTATGTGCTATTTTCTTGGTGGATTTGGTGTCTAGTTGTTCCAAATCGTGTGTAGTATACTCCTCTTGCATGCTATGAGGCTGATCTTGTCATAGACAAGTTTTGATTGGAAGAACTGCAAGATTCGCAGGGCCGGATTATCCGGCCCCCGCAAAGACCGGATTATCCGGCCTGGCCGGATTATCCGCCCCCAGGGGACACCGGATTATCCAGCCTGGAGCTTCATCGCCGCTGCAGTTCTGTTCTAATCTATCGTGTCTAGACTTGTACCGGCTTATAGTATGTTTCTAGAGTACATTACTGTATCATACATGACTTATGAGCATTATCTTATCTTTGCTATCCGTCTTTGCTATTCACAGGTCGTGTTTCTCGGGGTGCTCGGAGACGCCCAAGGGCTGATCGGTCAAGTGATGAGTTCGCGCCCAACGCTCCTCGCAAGTCCTCCGCATCTAGGCACAAGAACAAGGCTTCAAGGGAAAACTACAAGACCATGGACCCTGTCTCTTATTCCGCTATCCGCATGAAGAACTGGTATGAAGACCTCCCAAGGGATGAAGAGACAGAGGGCAGAAAATACTGGTGCATGGAGCAGGAGTTCATCTATAAGGATATCTATGAGCCCATGAAGAAACTGCGACCCATGCAAGCTATCGATGTGGATCTTCTGGCAGTCAACAATCATTTTGAGGATGCCATCTGGGTGACTGGTAGGATGGGCTTGCAGGATCTCATGAAGATTCAATGTGACTATAGTCCAGAGTTGGTGAAGCAGTTCTTTGCTACTTTGGCCATCCAGAAAGATGAGGACCGCACTATGGAATGGATGACTGGCTCCACTCACTGTAGGGCCACCTTGCGCCGTTTTGCTGGTATTCTTGGAGTTCCTGCAGAAGGAGGTCGTCGTCTCCATGGACCTCAGAGGGCAGATGAGAGTGTGCTGTTTGATCTCTATACATCAGCTGGAAAAGTTGGTTCTTCCAAGGAGCTGCTTACCATCTATGGTCAGTTACTCAGGTTCTTTCGGGCCACCATCTCTCCAAGTGGTGGTAACAATGATGCACTCCGGGGAACACTTGTGGATCTCATGCACCTCAGCTTTAGGTGTGCTCGTGATGAGAATGAGGAACGTAACTACACTATTGATGTCATGGACTTCATCTTCAATGACATTCATGATGCCATGGTCTCCCGGACCACTATACCTTATGCACCATATATCCAGCCTCCTCATCAACAACACTCGCGGGCGTGAGTGGTGAAGACTTGAGCGGGTACCCTTTGATGAAGCACTCTGTCAAGAAGGCCTACAAGCTTAAGCCGGTCTCTTCTGCCGTACCTCCACCGACTCCTTCATGGGTGATGCTCGTTCTAGTGGTTTTGCTCCTGCTCGCCATCCTGACCTCCCGGCTATGAAGAAACAAGTGAACAGGCTTAGTTGGTTTCAGCGTCACATCCTTTGCATGAATATTGAGATCCATAAGGAGAACTATGCGGCCAGCCGAGAGCGTTCTGAGATTAAGCATACTCAGGCGGTTATTCTGCACAAGCTCAGTGGTGAGCAAGGACCCCCTCCTCAGCCTCCGGTTCACCCGGAGTTACGATGGGTGGCATTCTGCACAGGTTCCGTGGAGTGATCTTGATGATTGCATTCAAAGGTCCAGCCTCACTCGCCGCTCTCCGGATGCCCCTGACACTGATGAAGAAGAAGAAGAAGAAGAAGAAGAAGAAGAAGAAGCGGCGTACGAGTCCGATGATGACGATGCCTCCGAGTGATCTCCATGGGGCGAGTAGCATCGCGCTTGTCCCCTTTTTGGCGTCTCGATGCCAAAGGGGGAGAAGTGTTCTATTAGGAACTCTCTCGGGGATTAGCATGGTTTGGTCACAAGCATATGCATTTATCATTCCTTTATTGCTTGTGTTCCCTCTTATTTGAACTATTTGCTTTGGTTGTGTTCCGTTTAAAAACTATGTGCTATGTGGTGTGAGACATTTTTATGGTTTTCGGATTTCTATATGTTGAGATCAAGGCTATTATATTATGTGTGATGCTATATCTCCGTATCATATATCTACACATGGGTATGATTTCTAGCATCCTATCTCAACTTCATATATGTATATGTCTCTTGTTACAGCTCATGATGGATACCTCTTGTGTTGAGGCACCTCGCTCCTATGTGTTGTGTATTTGTATTCAAATGCAAATTACTTATATGCACACATGTAGGGGGAGTGCCTCTATGTTTTGCCATCATGCTTGTCTCTATAGTGATTCTCTTGCAAATCCGTATATTGTCATCAAACAACAAAAAGGGGGAGATTGAAAGAACATCTCTCATATTATGTTTTGTGTGTTTGATGTCAATGTATGTGATACACTAATGTTTGTTTAAGTGGTACAGGGATTATATAGATACATTTGTATGTGTGTTGGATGTGGTCAGTTCTGTCAAAAAGAAACAGCAAAAAAGATCATCAGGCCGGATAATCCGGGCCGGATATTTCCAAAATATCCGGCCCCCAGTTTTTCGGCTAAGGACTAGAGGAATTGCAGCTCAGTACACTTCTGGATAGGGGCCGGACATTTGCCCGGATATTGTCCCGGTTTTGTCCCAAGGCCGGATTATCCGGGCCGGACATTTCGGAAATATCCGGCCCCCTCGAAAATGGCTAAGGACCTGAAGAAAAGCTTGTCTGGATAGAGGCCGGATATTTGGCCGGACATTGTCCCGGTTTTGTACCTGAGGCCGGATTATCCGGGGGGGCGGATTATCCGGCCCTTACTTAGGCCGGAATATCCGGCTGTAGGATAACGTTGCATAGAAAACAAAAAATTTCCTACCGCGAACACGCAATCCAAGCCAAGATGCAATCTAGAAGACGGTAGCAACGAGGGGTATCGAGTCTCACCCTTGAAGAGATTCCAAAGCCTACAAGATGAGGCTCTTGTTGCTGCGGTAGACGTTCACTTGCCGCTTGCAAAAGCGCGTAGAAGATCTTGATCACGATCGGTTCCGGCGCCACGAACGGGCAGCACCTCCGTACTCGGTCACACGTTCGGTTGTTGATGAAGACGACGTCCACCTCCCCGTTCCAGCGGGCAGCGGAAGTAGTAGCTCCTCTTGAATCCGACAGCACGACGGTGTGGTGTCGGTGGCGGTGAAGAAGTCCGACGGAGCTTCGCTAAACTTCGCGGACTATATGGAGGAGAAGGGGGCGGCTAGGGTTTGGGAGGGGTGGCCGGCCACTCTATGGGGGGCGGCCAGCTTGTGGTCTTAGGGTGGTCGGCCCCCTCCCTTGGCCCCTCATTATATAGGTGGATCCCAAGTGTTGGTGTCCAAGTCTTCGAATAAGACCCGAAACCAAAACCTTCCATAAGAGGGGAAACCTAGCCCAACTAGGACTCCCACCCAAAGGGTGGGATTTCCACCTCCCATGTGGGGAGTGGCCGGCCCCCTAGGGGGAGTCCACTTGGGACTCCTCCCCCACTAGGGTTGGCCGGCCATGGAGGTGGAGTCCCATGTGGACTCCACCTTCCTTGGTGGTTTCTTCCGGACTTTTCTAGAACCTTCTAGAACCTTCCATAGAACCTTCCGCGACATTTTATTCACATAAAATGACATCCTATATATGAATCTTATTCTCCGGACCATTCCGGAACTCCTCGTGATGTCCGGGATCACATCCGGGACTTCGAACAAATATTCCAACTCCATTCCATATTCAAGAACTACCATTTCAACATCCAACTTTAAGTGTGTCACCCTACGGTTCGTGAACTATGCGGACATGGTTGAGTACTCACTCCGACCAATAACCAATAGCGGGATCCGGAGATCCATAATGGCTCCCACATATTCAACGATGACTTTAGTGATCGAATGAACCATTCACATATATTACCAATTCCCTTTGTCTCGTGATATTTTACTTGTCCGAGGTTTGATCTTCGGTATCACTCTATACCTTGTTCAACCTCGTCTCCTGACAAGTACTCTTTACTCGTACCGTGGTATGTGGTCTCTTATGAACTCATTCATATGCTTGCAAGACATTAGACGACATTCCACCGAGAGGGCCCGGAGTATATCTATCCGTCATCGGGATGGACAAATCCCACTCGTTGATCCATATGCCTCAACTCATACTTTCCGGATACTTAATCCCACCTTTATAGCCACCCATTTACGCAAGTGGTGTTTGGTGTAATCAAAGTACCTTTCCGGTATAAGTGATTTACATGATCTCATGGTCATAAGGACTAGGTAACTATGTATCGAAAGCTTATAGCAAATAACTTAATGACGAGATCTTATGCTACGCTTAATTGGGTGTGTCCATTATATCATTCACACAATGATATAACCTTGTTATTAATAACATCCAATGATCATGATTATGAAACTAATCATCCATTAATCAACAAGCTAGTTTAAGAGGCATACTAGGGACTTCTTGTTTGTCTACATATCACACATGTACTAATGTTTCGGTTAATACAATTCTAGCATGATATATAAACATTTATCATAAACATAAAGATATAAATAATAACCACTTTATTATTGCCTCTAGGGCATATCTCCTTCGGTCTCCCACTTGCACTAGAGTCAATAATCTAGATTACATTGTAATATACCTAACACCCATGGCATTCGGTGTTGGTCATGCTTTGCCCTAGGGAGAGCTTTAGTCAACGGATCTGCTACATTCGGATCAGTGTGTACTTTGCAAATCTTTACTTCTCCATCTTCGATGTACTTGCGAATCGAGTGGTAACGCAGCTTGATATGCTTCAGCCTCTTGTGTGACCTTGGCTCTTGTGCATTGGCGATGGCACCCATGTTATCACAATAAATGATTAATGGGTCCAATGCACTAGGTACCACACCGAGCTCTACAATGAACCTCTTCATCCATACCGCTTCTGATGAAGCCTCCGAAGCCGCTATGTACTCCGATTCTCGTTGAAGACTTCGCCACCGTGCACTCGCTTCGAGCTTGCCCAGCTCATCGCAGCACCATTCAATATAAACACGTACCCAGACTGTGACTTAGAGTCATCAGGATCAGTGTTCCAACTTGCATCGGTGTAACTTGTTACAACGAGCTCTTGGTCACCTCCATAACAAAGAAACATATCCTTAGTTCTTTTCAAGTACTTCAGGATATTCTTGATCGCTGTCCAGTGTTCCATTCCTGGATCACTTTGATATCTCGCTAGTCAAACTAACGAGCATGCGCTATATCCGGTCTTGTACATAGCATGGCATACATAATAGAGCCTCATCGCCGAAGCATAGGGGATCCGATTCATCCTTTCTCTTTCTTCTCGCCGTAGCCGGTCCTTGAGTCTTACTCAAGACCTTGCCTCGGTAACATAGGTAAAAATCCTTTCTTACTTTCGTCCATTCTAAACTTCTTTAGAATCTTGTCCAGGTATGTACTCCGTGATAGCCCTATTAGGCGTCTTGATCTATCTCTATAAATCTTGATGCCTAATATATACGATGCTTCACCAAGGTCTTTCATTGAAAAACTGTTATTCAAATAACCTTTTACATCGCTTAATAGTTCTATATCATTCCCGATCAATAATATGTCATCTACATATAATATCGGGAATGCTACGGAGCTCCCACTCACTTTCTTGTAAATACAGGCCTCTCCATGACATCGTATAAACCCGAAGTCTTTGATCACCTTATCAAAGCGTCGGTTCCAACTTCTCGATGCTTGCTTCGAGTCCATAGATTGAACGCCGAAGTTTGCATACTTTGTCAGCATTTTTAGGATCAACAAAACCTTTGGGTTGTACCATATACAACTCTTCCTCAATGTCTCCATTAAGGAACGCCGTTTTGACATCCATCCGCCAAATCTCATAATCGAAAAATGCAGCTATTGCTAACAAAATCCTCACAGATTTTAGCTTCGCTACGGGTGAGAAAGTCTCATCGTAGTCAACTCCTTGAATTTGTCGGAAACCCTTTGCGACAAGTCGAGCTTTATAGACGAGTAATATTACCATCGAGCATCTGTTTTTCTCTTGAAGATCCATTTATTCTTGACAGCCTTTCGGCTATCGGGTAAGTCTACCAAAGTCCATACTTTGTTATCATACATGGATCCCATTTCGGATTTCATGGCTTCTTGCCATTTGTTGGAATCCGGGCTCATCATCGCTTCTTCATACGTCGCAGGGTCCTCATCATTGTTATCCACAATCATGACATTTAGACAAGGATCATACCAATCAGGAGTGGCACGTTCCCTTGTCGATCCGCGAGGTTCGATAGTTTCCTCGTTCGAAGTTTCATGATCATTATCATTAGCTTCCTCTCGTTGCGGTGTAGGCGGTACAGTGCAACTTCCGTCATTGCGCTACTCTGATCAACGAGTATAGATTCATTAATCTCATCGAGTTCTACTTTTCTTCCAATCACTTCTTTAGTGAGAAATTCTTTCTCAAGAAAGGTTCCGTTCTTAGCAACAAAGATTTTGCCTTCGGATCTGTGATAGAAAGTGTACCCTATAGTTTCCTTAGGGTATCCTATGAAGACGCATTTCTCCGCTTTGGGTTCTAGCTTGTCCGGTTGTAACTTTTTTACATAGGCTTCACAACCCCAAACTTTAAGGAACGACGGCTTAGGTTTCTTATTAAATCATAATTCATACGGTGTCGTTTCTACGGATTTTGATGGTGCTCTATTTAAAGTGAATGCGGCTGTCTCTAATGCATAACTCCAAAATGATAACGGCAAATCGGTAAGAGACATCATAGAACGAACCATATCTAAGAGAGTTCGATTACGACGTTCGGACACACCGTTTCGTTGTGGTGTTCCCGGCGGTGTCAATTGTGAAAGTATTCCGCATTTCTTTAAATGCATGCCAAACTCATAACTCGGATATTCACCTCCGCGATCGGATCGTAGAAATTTAATCTTCTTGTTACGTTGATTTTCTACTTCACTTTGGAATTCCTTAAACTTCTCAAAAGTTTCGGATTTATGTTTCATGAAATAGATATACCCATATCTACTCGGATCATCCGTGAAGGTTAGAACATAACGATAACCACCGCGCGATGCTACACTCATTGGTCCGCACACATCGGTATGTATGATTTCCAATAAGTCGGTAGCTCGCTCCATCATACCGAGAAAATGGAGTCTTAGTCATTTTTCCCATTAGACATGCTTCGCATCTATCAAGTGACTCAAAGTCAAGTGATTCAAGTAATCCATCGGTATGGAGTTTCTTCATGCGTTTCACTCCAATATGACCAAGACGACAAGTGCCACATATAAGTAGAATTATCATTCAATTTAATTCGCTTAGCATCAATGTTATGTATATGCGTATCACTACTATCGAGATCTAATAGAAATAAGCCATTCTTTTGTGGTGCTTGACCATAAAAGATATTATTCATAAAAATAGAACAACCATTATTCTCGGACTTGAATGAATAACCGTCTTGCATTAAACAAGATCCGGATATAATGTTCATGCTCAACGCAGGTACATAATAACAATTATTTAGGCTTAAAACTAATCCCGAAGGTAGATGTAGAGGAAGTGTGCCGACTGCGATCACATTGACCTTGGATCCGTTTCCAACGCGCATCGTCACTTCATCTTTCAGCAGTTGTCGTTTATTCTTTAGTTCCTGTTTCGAGTTACAAATATGAGCAACCGAACCAGTATCAAATACCCGGGTACTAGAACGAGAACTAGTGAGATAAACATCTATAACATGTATATCGGATATACCTTCTTTCTTCTTCTTGACAAGGCCGCTCTTCGGATCCGCCAAATACTTGGAGCAATTACGCTTCCAGTGTCCCTTCTCCTTGCAGTAATAGCACTCGGCATCAGGCTTAGGGCCGTTCTTAGGTTTCATAGGAGGCGTGGCAGCTTTCTTGCCACCCTTCTTGAATTTTCCCTTAGACTTGCCCTGTTTCTTGAAGCTGGTGGTCTTGTTGACCATCAACACTTGGTGCTCTTTCTTGATCTCAATCTCAGCAGCTTTTAGCATGCCAAAGAGTTCGAGTAACTCCTTGTTCATGTTCCGCATATTGTAGTTCATCACAAAGTTCTTATAACTTGGTGGCGGTGATTTAAGGACACGATTAATCCCCGATCTGTTAGGAATCACTATTCCCAAGTCACCGAGTTTCTTCGCATGCCCGGTCATGGCA
Source organism: Lolium rigidum (assembly GCF_022539505.1). NCBI lineage: Eukaryota > Viridiplantae > Streptophyta > Magnoliopsida > Poales > Poaceae > Lolium > Lolium rigidum. The sequence goes on along the minus strand of NC_061509.1, from coordinate 162,919,614 downwards.
AGCAAGTGCTCACTAATGGAGCTGCCTTCTTCCATCATACAGTCGAAGAAATGTTTCGATGCTTCATAGCATTCCACGGCCGCATGAGTCTCAAAAATAGCTTTCAGCTCATTCATCAACTCATGAGGATCGTGGTGCTCAAAACGTTTTTGAAGATCGGATTCCGGATCGCACGAGATGGCACACTCGAACTTGAGAGTACCGAGTTTTCCGAGTCTCGTAAATAGCTTTTACTTCATCGGTTTCGGTTTACGGGAGGGTCACCTAGCGGTGCATCAAGCACATATTGCAGATTTCCGCCGTAGAGGAAGATCCTCACATGACGGAACCAGTCGGTGAAGTTGCTACCGTTGCTCTTAAGCTTTTCTTTCTCTAGGAACTGGTTAAAATTGATTGAGGACGCCATCTTTACAACATATATTTGCAATAGTTTAGACTAAGTTTATGACAAATTGAGTTCAAATTTTAATTCAACATAATTAAAAATCTAGGTGAACTCCCACTCAAAACAATATCCCTCGCATTGTCTTAGTGATCACACGAACCAAATCCATCGCACCTCAAATCGATCATCACGAGAAAAGGTGTAATTTCAATGGCGAACACTCAAAGTGTTCATCATATCAATCATATGATTCATGCTCTACCTTTCGGTATCACGTGTTCCGAGACCATGTCCGTACATGCTAGGCTCGTCAAGGCCACCTTAGTATCCGCATGTGCAAAACTGTCTTGCACCCGTTGTATGTACTTATCGAATCTATCACACCCGATCATCACGAGATGCTTCGAAACGATAAGACTTGATAACGGTGCTACTAAGGATGAACACTTTATTATCTTGAGATTTTAGTGAGGGATCATCTTATAATGCTACCGTCGCGATCTAAGCAAAATAAGATGCATAAAAGGATTAACATCACATGCAGTTCATATGTGATATGATATGGCCCTTTTGTCTTTGCGCCTTTGATCTTCATCTCCAAAGCACGGACATGATCTCCATCATCTTCGGGCATGATCTCCATCATCGTCGGCGAATCACCAAGGTCAATGGCGCCGTCTTCATGATTGTCCTCCATGTAGCAACTATTACAACTACTTTGAAATACTACTCAACATGAAATTTAAAGACAACCATAAGGCTCCTGCCGGTTGCCACAATACAATAATGATCATCTCATACATATTCATCATCACATTATGGCCATATCACATCACCAAACCCTGCAAAAACAAGTTAGACGCTCTCTAATTTGGTTTGCATATTTTACGTGGTTTAGGGTTTTCGATATAGATCTAATCTACCTACGAACATGAACCACAACGTTGATACTAATGTTGTCAATAGAAGAGTAAATTTAATCTTTACTATAGTAGGAGAGACAGACACCCGCAAAGCCTCTTATGCAATACAAGTTGCATGTCGAACGAGGAACAAGTCTCATGAACGCGGTCATGTAAAGTTAGTCCGAGCCGCTTCATCCCACTATGCCATAAAGATGCAAAGTACTCAACTAAAGATAACAAGAGCATCAACGCCCACAAACCATTGTGTTCTACTCGTGCAACCATCTATGCATAGACACGGCTCGATACCACCGTAGGATAACGTTGCATAGAAAACAAAAAATTTCCTACCGCGAACACGCAATCCAAGCCAAGATGCAATCTAGAAGACGGTAGCAACGAGGGGTATCGAGTCTCACCCTTGAAGAGATTCCAAAGCCTACAAGATGAGGCTCTTGTTGCTGCGGTAGACGTTCACTTGCCGCTTGCAAAAGCGCGTAGAAGATCTTGATCACGATCGGTTCCGGCGCCACGAACGGGCAGCACCTCCGTACTCGGTCACACGTTCGGTTGTTGATGAAGACGACGTCCACCTCCCCGTTCCAGCGGGCAGCGGAAGTAGTAGCTCCTCTTGAATCCGACAGCACGACGGCGTGGTGTCGGTGGCGGTGAAGAAGTCCGACGGAGCTTCGCTAAGCTTCGCGGACTATATGGAGGAGAAGGGGGCGGCTAGGGTTTGGGAGGGGTGGCCGGCCACTCTATGGGGGGCGGCCAGCTTGTGGTCTTAGGGTGGTCGGCCCCCTCCCTTGGCCCCTCATTATATAGGTGGATCCCAAGTGTTGGTGTCCAAGTCTTCGAATAAGACCCGAAACCAAAACCTTCCATAAGAGGGGAAACCTAGCCCAACTAGGACTCCCACCCAAAGGGTGGGATTTCCACCTCCCATGTGGGGGTGGCCGGCCCCTAAGGGGAGTCCACTTGGGACTCCTCCCCCACTAGGGTTGGCCGGCCATGGAGGTGGAGTCCCATGTGGACTCCACCTTCCTTGGTGGTTTCTTCCGGACTTTTCTAGAACCTTCTAGAACCTTCCATAGAACCTTCCGCGACATTTTATTCACATAAAATGACATCCTATATATGAATCTTATTCTCCGGACCATTCCGGAACTCCTCGTGATGTCCGGGATCACATCCGGGACTTCGAACAAATATTCCAACTCCATTCCATATTCAAGAACTACCATTTCAACATCCAACTTTAAGTGTGTCACCCTACGGTTCGTGAACTATGCGGACATGGTTGAGTACTCACTCCGACCAATAACCAATAGCGGGATCTGGAGATCCATAATGGCTCCCACATATTCAACGATGACTTTAGTGATCGAATGAACCATTCACATATATTACCAATTCCCTTTGTCTCGTGATATTTTACTTGTCCGAGGTTTGATCTTCGGTATCACTCTATACCTTGTTCAACCTCGTCTCCTACAAGTACTCTTTACTCGTACCGTGGTATGTGGTCTCTTATGAACTCATTCATATGCTTGCAAGACATTAGACGACATTCCACCGAGAGGGCCCAGAGTATATCTATCCGTCATCGGGATGGACAAATCCCACTCGTTGATCCATATGCCTCAACTCATACTTTCCGGATACTTAATCCCACCTTTATAGCCACCCATTTACGCGAGTGGTGTTTGGTGTAATCAAAGTACCTTTCCGGTATAAGTGATTTACATGATCTCATGGTCATAAGGACTAGGTAACTATGTATCGAAAGCTTATAGCAAATAACTTAATGACGAGATCTTATGCTACGCTTAATTGGGTGTGTCCATTATATCATTCACACAATGATATAACCTTGTTATTAATAACATCCAATGTTCATGATTATGAAACTAATCATCCATTAATCAACAAGCTAGTTTAAGAGGCATACTAGGGACTTCTTGTTTGTCTACATATCACACATGTACTAATGTTTCGGTTAATACAATTCTAGCATGATATATAAACATTTATCATAAACATAAAGATATAAATAATAACCACTTTATTATTGCCTCTAGGGCATATCTCCTTCACCGGCCCCCCGGAAGCCCCAACGGCTGCATTTTGGGGAGGGGTATTTATACCCCTCTTCTTCTTCCTTCCTCCTTTGCTCAATCATTGCACAAGAAATCTGCCAAGCTTCACCTCCATTAGAGCCACCTCAAGAACACAAGATTTGCAAGATCTCCTTCCTCCCCCAACCAAAGCTCTTGATCTTTGGAGATTCGAAGGAGAAGACACCGATCTACATCCTCACCGAAGCGTTTTTCATTTCCCCCTCATTTGTTTGAGGGATCTCATGCTAGTGTTCCTATTTGGTTCCCTAGTTGATGTGTTGTTGTTGATTGTTGTATTGTTACAGATTTGGGAGCCTCCAATTCAGTTGTGGATGTGTGCCCCAAGAACCTTGTAAAGGCCCGGTTTCCGCCTCGAGGAAATCCCTTAGTGGAAGTGGGCTAGGCTTTCATGGCGTTGCTCACCGGAGATCTGAGTGAAGCCTTCGTGGCTGTTGGTTTGGCTTTCGTAGCAACCACACTCCTCCAAACGTAGACGTACCTTCTTGCAAAGGAAGGGAACTACGGGAATCATCTCCGTGTCATCGCGTGCTCCACTCTCGGTTACCTCTATCCTATTCTATCTCTTATATTGCGTAGCTATATCTTGCTTAGTTGCTTATCTTGTCATATAGGTAAATTCACTTAGTTGCATATCTAGAGAATTTACCTTTGTGTCAAGCCTAAATTGAAAAAGAACTAAAAATTGGTTAGCACCTATTCACCCCCCCCCTCTAGGTGCGGCATACGATCCTTTCAACCTTATTGGGAATGCGAATCTGGTGATTGAGTTACTAGATAACATGGAGGAATTGAGAACTTTGTCCCTAGAAGAGTGGAATCTAAGGGATATCTTGAAAATCCATTATCACCTTACTTCAGAACCAGAAAGCCTACTGGAAGAAAAGAGGGAAACTAAAATGGGTCAAGCTAGGTGATGACAACACTGAATTTTAGATACAAAGGCTACAATCAATTATAGGTACAACTAATTTCCATGCTAAAAAATGAGAGCCTTCCTCAAATTTCTGATCATGATGGTAAAGCCACAATTTTATGGAATGCTTTCAAGGAAAGAATGGGTATATCAGATAAACCATTTATGCATTTCAATCTGCAGGAATTCTTTGGTGGGATTATTTTATCACAAGAGGACAAAGATTATTTGGAATTACCATTTACTAATAAAGAAATTAATGATATTGTTAAGGATTTTCCTAATGAGAAATCTCTAGGGCCTGATGGTTTGAATACTGAATTCATAAAAAGTTGTTGGACCATTATTGGAGATGATGTTAAATTGTGTGTCAGAGATTTCTATGGTGGTAATATTTCTCTGGAAATTATCAATTCATCATATATTACTCTTATTCCTGAAGTGGAAAATACTTGCCATCCAGGAGACTTTATACCTATCTCTCTTCTGGATAGGGTGCTCAAAATTATCACCAATCTGTCGGCCAACGAGGTTGCAATATATTATTCTCAAGTTAGTGCACAAGAATCAATATGGTTTTCTCAGGAAGAGATCAATCCAGGAATGTTTAGGGTGGTCTTTGGAGTATCTTTATCAATGTCATAAGTAAAAAAGAAGAAATTCTAGTCTTAAAACTGGACTTTGAAAAGGCTTTTGACAAAACTGAGCATGGGGCTATCCTAGAAATTCTGAAAGGTAGAGGATTTGGTGACAAGTGGATCAAATGGATTGATCTAATTCTGAGTTCTTGAACTTCTTATGTTCTGTTGAATGGTGTTCCTGGCAAAAAGTTCTCTTCGTAAAAGAGGTGTGAGACATGGTGATCCCCTTTCCCCTCTCCATTTTGTGTTGGCTGCTGATTTGCTGCAATCAATCCTGAAAAAAACAATGAACCAAAGACTAATCTCTTTGCCCATTCCTTGTCCAACATGCCCTGACTTTCCTGTCATTCAATATGCAGACGGCACTCTGGTTGTCATTAAGGCTGATGCAAGACAACTCATTTGTCTTAAAGCTTTGCTCAATACTTTTGCTGAATCTACTAGTCTAAAAGTGAATTACCATAAGTCCAATATGGTTCGTGTCAATATGGATGAAGAAAGACTGAGTCACTTCACTGCAACTGTCAACTATCAACTATCAAAGAGGCAGTTTGCCTTTCACTTACCTTGGACAACCTCTAGGGATCACTAAGCCTTCCCTTGAATATTTTATTCCAATGGTTCAAACAGTGCAAAAAGGTTTATGTGGCATTGTTTATTTCCTCAGTTATGGTGGCAAATTACAGATGGTTAAGTCAATCCTGGCTTCACTGCCCATTTTTTCATGTGCTGCTTGGATGTTCCAGTCACAGTAAGGAACAAGTCATTAAATATATGAGACATTGTTTGTTGAGGAAGAAGAGTTATGATGTACAAGAAAAGGGCAGTGCTTTGGTTGCTTGGAGCAAAATATGTAGGCCAAAAATCAAGGTGGCTTAGGTATTTTAAACCTGGAAGTTCAGAATAAGGCTTTATTGTTAAATTTTTTGCTCAAATTGTACAATGACTTGGATATTCCTTGGGTCCAGCTAGTTAAAGGTTCATATTACAATGATGGAAAGCTGTCTGGTACTAGTATTGTGGGCTCTTTTTGGTGGAGGGCTCATCTTAAACTGCATGATTTTACAAGTAAATGGCAAGGTGTAATCTTGAAAGTGGAAAGACAACATTTTTATGGGTTGACTCTTGTTTGCATCTGCAGCTGTCCCTGCAGCTCACCCACCTTGTCTATTTTTCTAAAAGGACTGATCTCGCTGTGGAACAAGTGATCCACACAGAATTCTTGCAAGACCTATTCCATTTGCCTCTTTCTCTTCAAGATTTTCAAAAATTTGAACAAATGGAAGAAATGCGTGACAATGCTTCTATTAAGGTCCAACTTGGTAATCGGGATACACGGAGTTATATACGGGGAAACGGTGATTTTTCATCTCGGCATGCTTATAAGATGATGGTTGGACATCAGCTCTGCTCCTCGGATGTTTTCCTGGCTTTGGAACTCTTCATGTCGAGGCTAAACAAAATTTCTTCTTTTGGCTCTTCTTGCGTGATAGTCTTAACACAAGGAACTTGCTTGGCGGGAAAATTTTCATTTTGCCATCTTACTTGTGTGCCACTCTTCAATGTAATCAGGAAGAAACCTTGGTTCATCTGTTTGGTCTTGTCCTTTTGCCGACAATTGTTGGGACTTCATATGTCCACGAAGAGTTAGGAATCTCTGTTCTAGATTCATTCTATGACATCCGAGACAAACTGAAGCTATCTTTTTCGATGGAAATCGTCATTTTAGCCACCAAGAGTATTTGGATAGTCACAACAACAAAAATTTCAAGAACCAAAGGCCTACTTTTTATAGTTGGAAAGCAATATATGTTGAAGAGCTAAGAATGGTAGAACACAGGATGAAGAAAAAACATGCACAAACTTTCAAAGAATGGTTGCAATCACAAGTTTAGGTGGTTGGTCTGAGATGTGAGGCTTTTCTTTTTTTATTTCTTCTTCTTTCTTTCTTTGTTTCTTTGATGTAAATATTCTTTATATATTAATAAAAACTGCAGTCGGAGTTTCCCACTTTTTACCTTACAAAAGAATCACACCGGAGAGACTAATCCTTCAAAGAGTGCCTTGAATACAACTCAATAGTTTGTAGCTAGAGAGAGGGACGCCTTGACTCCCATATGGATGATAGAGAAGCACACACTCAATCTAAATCTCAAATCTTAGTCCAACCCTACATCTGTCGAACCCTTGAGAACAAACTGCAGCCACCAATATAACTGAATTGTTTCAGCTGTCGAACCCTTGAGAACAAACTGCAGCCACCAATGTAGCAGGGCGCATCTCAAAAGTAAGATGTGAGCGGTGACAAGCACAAGAGTACCCAAAGACTTCGTTGTATTTCCTTGCTGGCCGTCTCGGTATCATCCTCAGATGTTCGGCGATCTGTATGCTTTTACTGAAGTCCTAATGCAGATACACATGCTACATCACATAATGTAAGAAAAAGAATCATATATTGACCAATAGCGGAGCAACTGCCCAGCATTACACCGTATGGAAAATGCACGGTGCAGCCCACAGATGGGGAACAACACGTTGGCAGTACATTTCACACAAACGGACAAGGAACGTTTAACACAACTTTGAGCCCAAACTGAGTTACTCTTACAACATGAATGTACTTGATGGGTTAGCGAAGTAACGCCTTCTACGCTTGGTTGGTTCTGTACGGGTGCCCTGACTGAAAAGACTCTGCAATATGGTGGGACCCGTAGGCACAGGTGTTTCGCACACCCGAACATAGAGGTGTCTATCGAGTGTCAGCTTTTCCAACAAGGTCCTGCATGTCTGCAAAATTATGAAGGAAATGTAATGAGGCAAAGAGTATCTCACTGTCATTAACCGTGATCATTCAAATATCGATGATACTGGCACAAATAGACAAAGTAGGGTACCGTACCTGAGGATTCAATACTTCCATCTGATGGATAACATCCTCCTGACACAACAACATCAAAGCATGAGATCAAAATTCTATAATCCCAATACCAACAAAGATAGGTGAACAATAAAGCAAACAGGAAGGCAACAAAAGAATAAGTGATTTTTTTTTTTTGAAAGTGTACCGAGTGTCACCCTTTAAAAACGGTTGCAGGTGCAACCACATGCACTCTGGATTTTTCCTCAGAACAGTATAGGCACAACAAAGTACTCCCTCCGATCCATGATAGCGACACTTATATGGATCGGAGGGAGTAGTTTGGATCTCGTGTATTAGGAGTATGTTTTTTGTAAAGCAGGGTTTGATTTTGCAAAACCATTTGAAAGCTGCTAGAATAGGTTATTAAGTTTACAAGTTAAGGTGTTTGGATTGTGTAAAGTAAAACGAGTTGTGGATTTTAATAACACGGTGCTTGGTCAATAATCCAAAATCATGACAAAACACTTTATGCTGATCCAAGAATTCACAACTTACTAGTTACTAGTGGTACACAAAACTTTCGAAGTGCATAACAAGCAGATATAAATGGAAAAAAATAGATACGCACCTCTACTATTCCTGGGAACTGCATCACATAGCCAATAATTCGACGAGTTAAACCTTCATACACAGTGCTATTCATGCTGCCATCGCCATTTATCCATGGTAATATAGGGTGATAAATATGCCTTTCACAAGCATGGCAGCAATCACTCTCCCTCATATCTTCTGGAGTAGACATTGTTTCCTTATCTCCCAGATTTTGGCTACACATACGAGATGAGTTTGGCTCGCTTTGAACACTAAGAACTGTGACAGTGTGCCCATCACCAAGCATTTTGACAGTCCCCTGCTTGCTAGACATGGAATGGTTCCCTTTCAGTACATTTTCGGTGCCGCCAGTCTCCGCTACTTGAGAAGCTGGAGCTCCTGGACAGCTGCAATGGCTGTATTCTGCAAGTGTGCTTATATAATACTTTGACTTATGTAATGAGTCAACGATCCGGAAACCATCATACGCATTGACCTACAAAGCAATTGAGCACACATGGTGACTCCCATGTGAATAAACAGGGGTGAAATAACAGAAACCGTGGACAGCTTCTAATTTACAAAGTAATGCATTGCTCCGACAACTCGAGGCTTCATCTCAAAAAAGGGAAACACATACATCAAAGGGTGAACAGTCCCATTGTCTGAGGAAGATCAGCTGAGTACATAGAACCACTAAAATCCTTAAAAACAAAGGTAAACACCACATGGTCTGCACTTGGCTTTTCTCCATCTTACCACAGCTGAAGTGCCTAGCATGTACAAGGTGCTACATTTTCTCACATGCATTGAGCAGATATATACTCCCTGTGTTCTTTTTTATTTATTTTCTGGTAGATCATCAACGTCTACAACTATGTTGTTACCTCTACACATTTCTATAATATAAAGAAACAAAGTGTACATGGGTAATACACGATTATACCAGAACATGGACAGTGGAAATAGTCACAATTCACAACTAGGTGTCGAATATATATGTAGACAAAGAAGTACACAACGAGTCTACTGTACACATGTTTACAGCTTTACCTCCATAGCCAGATGAAATCTCTTGAGGGTATGAACAATCACATCGATTAACCGTGTGCCTGCAGTGCATAAGATCAAGGAGAAATGAAATTTACCTATGAAAAACAAAGATTGTACCTCATGAAACAACCAAGTTCACGCAAATGTTTATTCATGAGAACAGTAAGTACCTAATGGATGCAGTTCCTGTGACAATTCAGTCAAATTAACTCCTCCTTCTCCACCTCGATGAATAATACAAAATGCATTTCTGAACAGATCAGAAGACAATATGCATGATTCATTTTGATTACAAGATGATGGTTGTAACTGGTCAGCATATGTTTTCATAGCATCCCAAGGCCATCCATTATAAGAGTTTTCCAACTGAGATTCAGACAACATACGCCGACATGAACTGGAGTTATTCAAATGCAGTAACATATTGTGGCTTTCGACCTGGGAATGACCATCATTTCTACTCATTTCCCTGGCTGAACTAAAAATAAGGCCCTCCTTATCATGTAACACTTGTGTGAGATCGCTTGTTTGAATTCTCTCTTGATTCAGAGCAACTTGGATACCAGGGAAACCTTTCTCGCGACGATAAGAAGGCTTGTGTTTCTTAGCCGTACCGCTTTCCTGTTCCACCATATCAGCCTTTCGTTTGTGAGTGCCATCATTCAGTCCACTGGTATCTTCAACCAAATAACTAGAGATATTAGGCCCATCAGCGTCACCAACTCCTTCGCTTGGCAAGGAAGGTGAAACGGATAACTCTCCTGACAAAACCAGAGAAAAGAGAGAAACAATTTCCCCACATTCTACATCTGGATATAAATAAAATCTACCATCCATAATGTTCTTTTGCTGCCTTATAAGCCATTTAGAAAATTCAGAAGCCTTTTTTCCTGAACCAAATGGAAAGGGTGAATGAGAAGCCTTCAAGAAGAATTTTCGTGAAAGGGTGTATGGCTTTGTTCCATTTCCACTAACCTGCAAAATGCAGGGAGAATTATGAACAACGGTACAAATTGGGAGAGAGTATGAACAACAATACAAAAATAACTGATGCCCTAAATCACAAATTATACTTAAATCAATCTGCCTGCTCGAGCTCATTACTGAACTAAAGGAGCCCTATCATTCTCCCAGCAAAATGAGGGAAAGCGTATAGGTTTCAGAGGTAATGAAGCAAAAGAGCTGAGCTGGATTCAGCACACTGACGAATACTAGATACTGGATAGTCCTGTAGGTGGGAGCGGGCTGCCCACGGCGCCGCCAGCCCAATCCCACTCAAGTCACTAACCGTACACCCACGGACAAGAAAAGAATCCTGGCGGATAGTAGCGGTACGCCCGCTACCGCCGCCCGCGCAGCGGACGCCATGCCCCCCAGGAACTACCCCACCGCTGCAGTCCCATCCCTCCGCTCCCCCCTCAGGTCCTCTTCTCCGACCGCCTGGGTCTCCGGCGAGATCCGTGGGGAGCAGCCGATGCCCCCTTCACGCGCCTCCACGGCCGTCTCCATGCTTCACGGCCGTCGACCTGGCTGATGCCCCCCACGCGGTGCGGCCGCCCTACACCTGCGCCCCTAGCCCCCAGCGACGGTGAGTTCCTCTCCTCCTTTCCTGATGGGACAACGGTGGTTGTGTTCCTCGTCCCCTAAATGTTTGACGTTTCCTGTGCGCTGATGTAAAACCACTTAGCGGGTTAAAGTGGGCCGATTGGACGCCGCTTAATATCAAGAAAATTAAAGTGCAGCAAGTGGCATCCCGCCTGGTCTGGCAGACAGAGGTGGTCAAGTAGCGGTATCCCACGAACAGGCCCACTTACAGCCTGAATACTGGATATTCAATGGTAGCTTAACTGCATAAGTTAGCAAATACTGACCGTGAACTTCTTCTCATTGAGAAAGGAAAAGGCAGTGACTATTTCACTCTCTGAATAAAGCTGGAGGGTTGCAGTTAATGAAGCTTGTACTTCTGATCCTGATGATGTGCTGAGAAAAACCAACTTCAGAAGCTCTATCGCATTTGCAACTGCTAATGATTTGCATCCATCTCTGTTGACCTTAATGACCTTTTCATGAGATATGCATGGTACGTCGACGCTTTTACTTGGATGGGTTGCATTTGAATGTCTAGACAACATAGCATGTTCATGTGATCCAGCTTCTGGAACTGCAGCGCTTGTACTTGTTGCACCTTGCACAACCTGATTAATTTAAGGTGAGATTGGTAATAAACAAGACATAGGTTAGCGGTCGAGGTTAATAGACAATTACTTACCAGCTCTTCCTGCCCACTTGGAATTTCCTCATTGACATTATTATCACTATTACTCTTTGCATTATTAGGCCCAACTTCCCCTGTCTGGTTCAACTTTTCTACTCGAATGAATTCAAGGACTTCATCAAGTGCATTTTTTATTTCTGGATCTTCGAAATAATCCCAATTGACTATCTCAGAATCTGAATCTTCACAGTTCCCATGGCTAGAATTTGAAATATGTGAATGGCCTTCGCTCACTTTTGACCTCCTTTCCTCTCTTAGAAGGCTACAGATTCTAACTACAGCTTTTCTTACATTTATGTTTTTATTTAAGTATGCCATCCTTTTACGACATGTATGTGGTGCAGCTGGAAGACCAGAGACAGAGTTCCAATAACATTTGGGTCCACGTGCCGCACAAAATCTAGTGTATATCATCAGCAGTTTTCTGCAGATAATAATATCCAATCAGGCTCCAGCATCATGGAAAACATTGTTTAGCTCCAGTAGTAAGGTCTATAGTGGATGCAGCATGAAACTATACCTGTTAGACTCATATGTCCACTGGAATTGTCTACCAGTGGATGATGCAGAAGTGCTCCGTGGTACTTCGTCATCCTGGGTAGATTGGGCTGATATCTTTCCAGTGGATCCACTAGCTTGAACTTTTTGTTTAATAAACCTTAGGGTAACCTTATCAGAGGATCTTTTCCTTTTCTGACTGATCGATCCAGAACTAGCTCCCTGCTGCTTTTGTGTGGGCTGTCTATTCTGAGAGGACGAAACACAGAGCACCTACATCAACAGAAAAAAATTCTTCCAGTCAGAAATACTGAATAGGAAATATAGGCAAAACAAATCAGACATAGCGGTATTTTAACTAGGATAACGAAATAATCAGCCTAGTAATGTGGTGTTTTAGAAAATCATAACTACCGAAACAAGCAGGTAGCGACTACAGTAGGATAAGCAAATAAACATACTATTACTAACTGAAACTGAAGGCTGCATGCAAGAAAATTGCCTTCCTGCCAATATAATCTTCAAATTTTATGAGCATAGCTTATCTAGACACGGATACGTACACCTATTAGGCGATTAGCAAGTTGGATATTTATACTGTAGCAAAATCCTACGTATGGTGCTATTAAAGATAATATTACTTCCAGATTCATGGACGTATGTGTAGAAGGCCATGAAAATGAAATTAAGGTTGGCCTGTGTTGGAGATATGCTGCAATTGCTGCATGACTTTCAGTGGTTCATTAATACCACTAATTCTATGCAGGGATGGAGCCAGGAAAAGTTGAAAGGGGGGCCTTCCGTATGTCCAACCAACAGTGCAGTGTAACAAGCAAGCCTACCTAGTTATGATTTTTTTACGCGGAGTCAAACTCCACTGGTAGCATCCTGTCGAATCAAAAGGCCCTGAGTTATGCTAGCTTGTTAAACTTATACGCTCTAGTTATATGAGATCCATCCATATTGTATTACACCCTGTAAGGATGTTAGAACTACACTTGGAATCCAGAAACGGAAATCAAGTCTTCTGAATGTTTCAGTGTAAGAATTGGGGGCGGAATTGGGAAGGTGGGGAAGGCCTCCCACAGTACTGACTACTGAGCCATAACACTGAATTCTTTGGAATCAAGTGCATGAGCTGCTTTGTCGAAGGTCGCCTACACTTCACCTCATCTCTGGCACCCTGCCCTTGTCAACCTCCACTACCGCCCGCAAGTCAGCCCCTGTGCCCAAGCAACCTCCACAGCCCCGGCCTCGGTAGCAAGATCTCAAGTACATCCGCCGTCTTCAACTGTTTCTTCCTACTCCCAGTCTTCGGCTCAGGTGGCAAATGCTCACAGCCTCAACTGCCAGGTAGCTCCCACTAGCTCCTCTGCTGCCACTAGAGAGCATCCACGGCATAGCCACTCGACCACATGTCTGATCCCATTTCCCTGGCATCCAACTATGATTTGGATTTGGATGGTGACCCATTTGTTATCTACAAATTCTTTAGCAACCAAAGAGAGCTGAATTGTAAGCTTAATTCCATTTCAACTTGGAATTGAATTGGGTCTCCATTTCCACAAAATCCGCTAGAGAGTATCCATGGCATAGCCACTCGACCATATGCGTGATCCCATTTCCATGGCATCCAAATATGATTTGGATTTGGATGGTGATCCATTTGTTATCTAAAGATTCTTTAGCACCCGAAGAGAAAGTTGAATTGTAAGCTCAATTCCAATTCAACTTGTAATTGCATTGGGTCTCCATTTCAAATCCAAGTTTATAATACTCCCTCCGGCCAGAAAGGATGTCGCAAATTTATCTAGCACATGTAGACGCATTTTAATGTATCTACATGCAAATCTAGACAAATTTGTGACATCTTTTTCTGGACAGAGGGAGTACAAAACATCGAGAGTTGGCTAGGCAGACCCATGTTAATCTGAGGTTCAATTTATCTTGTATGGTTTTGTTTTGGCCCTTCATTTTAATTTTCCACTGGGAAGTTAATTTCTAATCAGACTGGTGACCCTTCCCTGGACCCCGCGCAAAGTGAGAGCTTCGTGCACCAGGCTGCCCTTTTTTATTAAGTTAATTTCTAATTAAAGTTTGCCTCTTTTCGTCAATAAGGGAATGCCCAAAAACACAGAGTTATAGAAAAGCACTAGCACAAAGTTAGATAAATATGCAAGTGCAGAACAAGGTCAATTACTAATCAGACTGGTCCTGCAGATCACTGGACGAAGATGGAGGGAAATTTCAAAAAGATACCTGTTCTACAGAGAGATTCAGCTCTCTTGCAATTCCAAGACAATCTTTGAAAGGAATTCTCCCTTCCTCACTGATACTCATAATACGCTTTTGTAACTCCAGCCGTTGTTCGGTAGTCATCAATCTACGAGAACTCCATGAACGAGGATGAGAAACCTGCATGAAACAGGGTATGCTATAGAACTCAATAAACTAGAAAAAACGGCCGATGCCAGTTGTCATACAACATTGTTTCCAGTAGATAATGGTGGGTTTCCAGATTGGATATTGGGAAAAAAAGGCAATCATTAAAATGCTTGCAGGTGACAACGTATATGGTCAAGAAGAAAGTACAAGCAAAGAATTAGAAAGCACAAATAAGTATGACAATATGAGGTAGTATGATACTGAGATGGTATATAGAAGGTAAAACTGGAAGGCAACAAAACTAACAAACAAGACAACATGGCACATTCAAATGAGAAGGAGCATTTTTGTTGAGGATAAAAGCAAATGAACATTTAAAATGGCCACAGGTAACCCAACAGTACAATGTTACTACTATGAGATAATATTGCAACGATGTATAGCAATGATGACAAACCTCAGGTACAGAACAGCCAGGGAAGGCACTTAATGGTTCAGCCAAGCCAGCTGTTAAATAGCAATACTCTAGTGTTTCCCAGTAAGCATCAACAAACTCCTGCTTTGAAAGCACAAAATCATGCCGAATTTTCGGTCGATGATTCAAATTAACATGGGATGATGGAAGAATTCTTCGTATAGGTTCTTCAATGTAAGGCCTGAGCTCCATTGCATGTGTAGGCACAGCATCTGATGGTACACCCCACTCATCTACAGGTTCTTTTGCAAGTTGGAGCAACTAGCAAACATAGCCACAAAAGTGCAGAACTGGGTCATTACAAATCTAAATTGCACAGTAATCATGAACCTGACTTTGCTAAATAAGAATATGCAGCAGGCAAATATCAACCTAAAAGAGCTTCATCTTTGTATTCTCCTCACCTAAGTTTTCTAGATTCTCGCAATGCTAACTACAAACATCAAAGAGAAAGAACACTACCTTGAGCTTATCTAATATATTTATTAAACGTGAAAGTCGACCCTTCGCATGAGTATCCATGAGCTGATTGTATTCCTTGGTTGGAATTTCTGAAAGCACTT
This sequence comes from Lolium rigidum, assembly GCF_022539505.1. Lineage (NCBI taxonomy): Eukaryota > Viridiplantae > Streptophyta > Magnoliopsida > Poales > Poaceae > Lolium > Lolium rigidum. Next base: position 162,903,929 of record NC_061509.1, on the reverse strand, counting down.
TACTTATCATGTTATCGATCTTCTTCGCTGATCCCACAACTTGTAGAAATAGTTCAACAGGCATTTCATTTATAGCTGCTGCCATCGAAAATAACAGACATGATTGATTAAGGTCCTTGTCATGATGCCCTTCTTTGGAATAATCAAATGGCATGCAGCAACTTGGCAAACCACTGACATATACCCATAGAAATTTATGGAACAGCTTTGCCCGAATCATTTTCGCACCAATAAATCCATTGGCATGCATAGCTTCTAATATTAATGGTTTGTTATCTTTAACCCTGCGTGAAATCCTGAGACCAGGTATGGCTGTCTTATGTTGATTTTGCTTCAGTTTAGCTGCTGCACCAGAACGAATTTCAGTATCGAAGTTCCGTTGTCTGGTCCTAATTTGATCCACAAGTACCGGTGACAATTCCCCAACAGAAGAATGCAGAATTACATCAATGAGACGACTGCGCGTATAGTTTGTAACCAACGGGACACTAACTTTGATACATTTACAGCTGCCCTCTTGCTGAAGCTTATTCAAAGTGCGAGCCAACGTCTTCCTATCCATCATTTTTCCATTTTCCTTTTCAAGTCCCTCTAACCATTTATGTAACTCCACCTTTAGTACAAATTTCTTTTTCTGCAAAGGAAAAGGAGAAAAGGGTGTTACAGAACAACGAAATGCAATCAGGTATGCAGGGGTGCACGGTCAACACGCATGAACATGACCGTGCATATACACACAAAAGAAAAGAAAAATGGTGTTACTCCTTGCAAGTCTGACTAAGATAAAACTATAAGCACCTCATTTATTACAAATTAAAGCAATAAAAATGAATAAACAAATGATAAACATGAAACATTGTAAAGAATAAAGAGGATATTACCATAGAACTATACTGTCTAGATAGAAGCATAACAGTAAGAAATATTGAGGCCACAATCTACAAACAGACATAATCTAATGGGATGGTGTTCATGTAGGTCATTTTGGCTTATTAGTTATTACCCACCCTACATGTTCACTTTTTTCTCGTTTGATCGAATCATGACATAGTAGAGGTCATGCGACCATCCTAATACCACATGAAGAAAAAGGGAAGCTACTGTTGAGAAAGGCAAAAGGAGACCAGAACAGTCTGCCTGGAGGACCCCTTTTGTTAGTGGCTACTGACGTCTCACGAATTATCGCGGGGAAATGAGAAAAATGAATCCTACAAGAGTGTGTTTGGATGGTAGAATGACTTACAGACGAGTCAACGAACCCAAACAACTTATAAGGTCAAGCAACAAAATGAGTCACTTCCAGGGAAGAGAGTTGGATCTTTTCATTAAGCAACTCTTAATGAACACATTTCAGTAGTTTCAAAGAGGATTATTGCAGAAAGTGAATAGATAATCGAAGTCCTGTTAAAAGGGTATAAAGAGTGGCTAATGATACAACTGAGGCTACATATTGCAGAAAGTAACGCTTACATTTAAATTAGTGCAGCACATGTATGCACAGATAATGCAATTATAAGTATTTACATAGGCTCAGATCATGATATGTTCGTATAAACTGTAAACTTGCACGCAGTAATGGTTGCAATTATATAAACCAAGCTCATGTAGTCATGTATGAAAAAGTTATGCAGCTAGAAGTATGTAAATAAGATCCAGACAATATTAACACTCCTATTAAGTGCATCAAGTCAAGAGCAAGAGTAACTTCATGCAACAGATCGACAATTCAATGAAATGAAACGCAACGGAATTGCGTTTTCTCGAAAAAACTTCATGCCACAGATCAAGCTCTTGGAGAGGTAAAATGACAGTTATGTACAACACATTTGTATTTTAACAGATGCTTCGCATGGAAAAAAAATGATTGACGAATACTTAGCAGGCAACCTTCAACATATGTAGAATCCTTCTTTGCCGCCGATCATCAGAAGTTGAAGGGGGGCACCTCTGCCTCTTCTTCCGACCCAAAGCAAGTTTATCTAAAAGAGAAGATAAAACATGTGGATTATCTAAATTGAAGTGACCAGCAGTTTCTCTCTACAACATATATGACCAGAACGTGTGGTTTTGCGCAATTTAATCATTTTAGTAAGGTCCCCGTGTATTTTGAAATTCAAATTCATAATTTTCCACAAACATTTATTCAGTATATATATATAGGTTGGCTGGCAGAAAAGTGGTACCAATAGATGCGAATTTGAAAGTGCTTTGCTGTGATCAGGATTCTACTGTTACTACAAAATACTATTCTTTAAAAGAAATAAATGGTCAGAATTGAAGAAGACCATTCTTAATCAAACCACGCCTTAAAAAAACAATGCAGAAAGTACATGCAAAAAAGGGCTACAGATAAGTCAAAACAGAAAATAGTTCGCAAAATCAAGATTGGAAAAATACTTTTTTTTTACCTGAAAACTGTAGGGGAGGCCCTGACAGTAGATAGATTTTATTAAGAGGAAAGATATTACAAGAAGGGGCGGGGGGGGGCTCAGAGCAAAAAAATACATACTGTCTAGTCAGCTAATGAGGGGGTTCTAAAATGATCCTTCATTCTGTAAGAAAGAAGGAAAAGGTTTCTTTCGAAAAAGAAGGGCCATAAGCTCAAACTAGGGAATACATTTACCTCCTAGTTGCCCGTTTGTGACAAAAATTTCCCCATTCAGCTCCAATTCATCCTACTTACCCTATTTAGTGAACCCTGTGCCAGAATTTCCTACACCCGTATCTAGACAAGACTCCGACAAGTTTTTTGGAACAGAGTGAGTATTAAATTATCGAAGTGTGGTCTATGTTGCGTGCCACGTCGGGGGCGTATTCAACAACAACATCAAAGCCTTTGTCCCAAGCAAGTTGGGATAGGCTAGATATGAAACCCAACAGAAACGTATGGCAACCAAAAAGAGAAAGAGAGAGAAGAGTAAACCAGGTACGAGTAAGCTAAAGATCCTGGCACATGGATTGCTGTTTTCCATGCAGTCATATCAAGAGCCAAATCTCTAGGTACATTCCACCTCAAGTCCCTTTTACCGTCTCGTCCCATGTCAGATTTGGTCGCCTGCTGCTCCTCTTAGTATTTTCCCCACCCTTTAGAATCCCACTGTTAACTGGTGCTTCTGGAGGCCACAATACATGTACAAACCCCCTTAGTCGGTGTTGGACTAGCTTCTCTTTACTCGGTGCCACCCCTACCCTTGTTCCGAATTCTGTCCTTTCATGTGTGGCCGCACATCGACAGTAGCATTGGCATCTCTGCGACACTCATTTGTTAGATGTGCTGCCTTTTAGTGGGCCAACAGTCCGCTCCATATAGCATTGCCGGTCTGATCGCCGTCCTATAAAACCTTACCTTTTAGTTTTTGTGGTACCTTGTCACATAGGATTCCAGATGCTTGACGCCATTTCACCCACCCTGCCTTGATCCTGTGGCAAACATCCTCGTCGATATCGCCACTGCTTTGCAGCATTGATCCAAAGTACCGGAAGGAGCCCCTCTTAGGAACTATTTGTCCTTCTACACTAATCTTTCCCTCTTCGCACCCAACACCACTAAAGTCGCACCTCATATAACTCGGTCTTGGTCCTACTAAGTCTAAAGTATAAACCCCTTGGATTCCAAAGCCTGCCTCCATAGCTCTAATTTCCTATATATTGTTTTCTGGGGAAACAGGTCCAGTAGCGCCAAGGGAAAAAGTAATCATAAACGCCTAGTGTTTGAATCGAACACGAGGAAAAGACTACCTTACTTTGGAAGCAAGTACTAATTGTGCCAACAAAACTTTTCAGGGTTACAATTGATCGCGAAACGGAACTGGAGAAACACGCATTGACACGCCACGTAGACTTTGTGACTGGGTCCTACTTGACAGAGAACTTCAAAATTTAAAAGGGGTAAAATCTGTCACGAGTTTCACTCAATGGGTTAAGCAGGATGAATTGCTGCTAAAGGGGTAATTGTTGTCACGAATGGAAAATTAGATGGTAAAAAATAGAATCCACTCCCAAAAAGATCAGCTTTCCTGAGCGTTCACATGGCCCAAGTTGCAGTAGCGGAAGCTTCCATGAAAAAAAGGTTCGTTAAAAATGAGTTTGGCTGAAGAAAGCATGCGAGTCAAATCCTGATCATCAGTGAGCTGAATGTTGAGTGGGGACTTATTAGGGGGAATTGCCTAAATGTTGCAAATGTTGTCATAAATAAAAGATCAAAACTATCTGAAAAATATAGGGGACAACCTGTTTTAAATATCAGCAGATTCCATGGTATTTAGTGAATGGAGATTGCAGACTGTTCGCAAAGTATATGCCTTGAACATACAGTTCTGTATGTGCGATAAATTTGGGAACCCGTGCAGATGATTTTGTTGGATCTATGAGTTATCAAGTTTTAGACAGTAGCGCGTCACAAATAGTCAAATAACACAAGCTCTTATGGAAGCTTGCAGTTCCCAAGCAAAGTCTTAGAGAATACACAGTTAGCACTTAGCAGCAGAAATTTAGATTACTTTACCTTGTTTAACTAGTTGGGAGACTCCAACACAAGCTTCATCGTTGCTTTGGAGGTAATGTCCAACTGGTTCATCATGGCATTCCTCTTCAAACAAGAGATTGTTATTAACAACAAGATCATTGTGCGGGCTATCAGAATCCAATCCTCTAGATGGAACTAGCGACCACAAATCGGAACGATTGGCATGGTCATCTGGGAGCCCCTCGAGACTTTGCAGAGCACTACCAGATTTGTAGAGCAAGAAGTCTTTTTTAGTCCAAACTCGGTACTGGGATGTCTTATCTAAAACTTCAGCATCCCAAGTCAAGTTGAATCTTTGGCGCATGGATGACACTCGTTTATGCAGCTTTCCTGAATTCTTGTGCCCAAGACGCTTGCCAAGCTAAATGGATGTTATATCAGAACATGTGTTACTAATTCAAGAAATTTAAAAACTAAGATGCCACAGCAGATGTGATAAGCAATGCTAATCTGTATTTATTTAAATTACATAACATGTGTACCAAAGCTACCCTACATATTCAACACCAACACATTGTTGGGTTCATATTGCAAGGATGTTTTGCGGCATGGAGCTATGCTCAGATAATCAAATGGATATTGCATTACCAAGAATGTTATACCATAAAAAGAGTAAAGATCACCTGTTATTTAAGTTGGGCAATAATGAAATTTAAATACTCCGTAAATATATTTGCTTGGTCCATGCAGTTAGAAACGAGAAAAAAAGTTTTGCTACCGTGTATGAGCACAAGTACGAGCCACAAATAAGCCTGCTAAAAAAACATTAAGACACCCATCATATCCAGGTATACTACAAAACCTGCCAAGAGTGTTCTATGACACTACAACTAAATAATTAAACCGCTGTGGATAGCAAACTAGCATCGGATAAATCTAAAGGCTTCTACACACATTGTATAGCTAATAGTGCGGATGCTGAACTACGACTACAATTATTAACGCTGGAAGTCTCACTTCCTTGAATATGGATTATGGGGATTTGATTTTACTAACATTGCACCATATAGTATTGAAAAAGATATTCAAGTGGACAAACACTATCAAATCTGTTATAGCACATCAAAAAATTAAGTTTAAACCAAAGTAGATTGCAAAAAATAGTTTTCATGGTAAAAAAAAATTCGTTTTCAGGAGCTGTCCTATCTTGAAACCGGAATTTATTGATGCCACCAAGTTGCTAAATTAATTGAGTAGTTGCTAAAACAACAGATATGTCCATATTTCAATCCGTTTAAGTACTAACAAGACTCAGGTATTCAACTATCAGAGAAAAGCAGGTGGAGAACATGTATATGTATAACTAGAAATGAAGCAGAATAGTACTGCAATGAGAAGAAATGAAAAAGGCAGTATCAATGCTCTGAAGATATATAGCGCACCGTGATGCACCATTGGAAAGTTCAGAGAAGTACCTCAACAAGAGTTATACCTTTTGACCCTTGAGCTTTGATCATATCGTATATACAGTAATCTAACGGAAGCTCCATAACTTGATCAGTTGCCTGGCGTTTCTGGCCAATTTTGTAGTCGGGGATTGTACTTTTTGGTCGAAACTCTACTGGATCAAATTTCTTCAACAGGCGTAAACAGCGAACGACCTGAAAAGAGTCGAGCTAGTTGGTTCACAACAAAAGTGAAACATTGCAGCTGAATATTCTGTAATGTCTTACGCCACATATAGTGTTTTTCTTATCATTAAGTCAACTCATAGTCAAGCTACAATGATGAGTTCATAGTTGTCTATCCATGGTTTTTGTTATTTTTACATATGTATAACCAAGTTGTCTATCCACGATTGTATCTGCTGTCGTGGTGGTGTCTAGTCTGTCTTTCCTGTCTTTCAATTGGATGGTAATGTCTTGGCTCTGGAGGTCACAGCTTGATGAGGGACAGAAGAGAAAATAAAATAAAACAGAACCAACTAAAGTCTAGTACTAGCTTCTACACACTTCTATTATATTCTAGGTAGTTTGGTCCTATAGTCATATGTGTTGTAGTGGTTTCTAGAGTATTCTAGTATAAGTTGTAACTAGGATATTTGTAGTTCTCTATGTAGTGTTCTCTAGAACACTCTAGTTGTAAGTAGGGCTGAGTAGTGAAGGCTCATGCAGCCTATAAATAGAGGTCCAACCTCTACCTATGTAATCGGACTATGTACCCCCTACCTATCAATTACTAGTAAAAGGTACGTGCTATGCACGTCAAGTTGTAAGATAAAATTGTGAATATGGTTTAAAAGTAATGTGCCTATTTTACAATTATGATTACACAAGCAAAATTCGTTTATGGAAGCAACTTTTTTCAGGAGCTATTCGACTCATTCACAACCATTTTGGTTGAGTCTTGCAAAAGATCCATGATATTTTATTGTTATTGATTTGGATGGATTTTCAAAGTTGATTGTGCAGACCTGAAAATAAATAGAGCTAGATCAAGTAATTTGGTTGTAAAAACTTTGTTACCGTTGTGATAAAAGTACAAAATTGACTAATAAAACAACACATATATAAGTTACTTCTTTCCATTTATAAACAAAAATCGACGACTCTTATTTAGGGAATACGCCAATACCATACATTGACTTGATAGTACACACAAAAAATGAGGCAATGTGCTGAACTGCTGTAAGAGCAAGTGCAGTCATTTATTCAGTTTTGGATGGCTATCGGAGTCCCTATTTGGATTAGTACGTAAAAAAGCTCTACTGAGTTGGTCGTCTCGTACTGGACCCAGGCAGAAAACAACTCTCTCTTCCTCAGGATCATCCGATGAAATCGAGGCAAAAAAATCCACTCCCCTTTTCTCTTCTTAACTTCACATGATATTGCCAAATCGGGCATGGAATCGGCGAATTGTTGTGTGCATTGCCGGATGAATTCCCATAGGGGTTGCAGAGATGGAAGCCTAAGAACGGATCTGAATCTCCATGGACCGGTGGACCAGGACAGCTTAAGGCTGCGGATGGCTCGAACTCCGGCCGGAGCACCCGGATGACCGACGGATGCTGCTCCGACGGGCAGCCTCGAGCTTGGGCCGGAGGACCTGGTGGACCAGCAGATGTTACGTTTCTCCTACGGATAGCACCAAGCTTGTACTCAGCTCCGATGGGTAGCTCTGGCTGGAGTTCTACTCGGCGCTACAATTGGGTCTCCCAAGGTGGTCTGCTGCAGTCGCTGCTCCTGCGCTTGCTCTTCGCGTGCATCAGCCGAGTGGCTCTGCGCTTGGGCCGGAGAGAATTGGGGGATAGCAGAGGAAGCCGGTAGCGCCACGATAAGTCTAGAAAGTCCTACAACCGCTTGTTTTGGCGCGTGTCCGTACAGAGCGAATCCGTGGCATTTCAGCCGTTAGATCAACTCGGTTGTGTACTGATGGACGGTAGATATTCACCTGGTGGGAAAAATCAACGGCTAATATTTGGTTCTGCACTGTGGTACATGGCTAATCCAAATTCAAAAACTCGTGTACTATAGTAGTAGAGAAATGGAACCTTGTGTTCTGTCTTAAGATCTTGGACTAGATCTTGTGTGTTGAGAGTTTCAGATTGAACTCTTGACAGCCCCGCCCCTAGAGCGATATCTAGCCTACGCCCCTAGAGCGATATCTAGCGCAGCACGTTGAAGCGGTTCCTTCAACAATTGTGCTGCCCACGTTGTAGCAACACGGTGGAGTTGTTCCGCCACAACCTTGTGCTGCTTCAGGTGGTAACAGAGCCTTGCTGATCCCTCATTGAGAGCTGCACCAAGCAATGGAGGAATTGGGGAAAAGAGTGGATGTTGTAGATCAACAAATCCAAGCTCTCCGTGAAGATCTTAACCGCAGATTTGATCAGCTAGTTGAGATGGTAAGGAAGGGTGTTCCTCCCATTGCTAATGAAGAATCATCAAAGGAGGCAGATGATAGGTGTCGAAGGATGGGGGGTCGTTGTCGTTCAGCGTACTTCAAAGAGGCCAATGTATGATGAAGCTTCTGAAGGTGATGAATATGATGAGGGCCTTGAAGAACCTGATCTCTATACATATCCGAGAGTACACAACTCTACATATGCAAGGGATACATACAAGGTGAGAGCTGAGATCCCCACTTTTAATGGAAATGTTGATATTGAGGGGTGCCTTGATTGGTTGTATGAGGTGGAGACTTTCTTTGAGGTCATGAATATTCCAGAAGACCGTAGAGTTTCTTTGGTTGCATACAAGCTGAAAGGAGGAGCTGGTGCATGGTGGCATCGCCTTCAAGAAGATCGCAGACTAAGAGGAGAAGCTCGTGTGCGATCTTGGCGGCAAATGAAGAATCTTTTAAAGGGGAGATTTTTGCCTGCAGATTACGATCAGATCCTATTTATTCAGTTTCAGAATTGTGCTCAAGGAAATAGGACCGTTTCAGAATACACAGAGGAGTTCCTAAGGCTACAAGTGAGGTGCCACCTTGGTGAAACTGAAGATCAACAAGTTGCAAGGTACATCAATGGTCTCAATGATGCTATCCAGGAGCGTTTGATGATGCAGCAAATTTGGTCCCTTGATCAAGCACAAGCTCTAGCATTAAAGGCTGAGAGATTGGTAAAGGCAAGAAAGGCAAGTAAGGCTCCATATTCTCATATGGAAGACTCATCTAGGAATCACTCCCACGGAATGGAAGAAGAGACTGCTCAACCCGATGCAAAACAACCTATCCCTAAGTAAGCCGGAGGTAAGAGTAGGGCAAATCCTGTGATAAAATGCTATAAATGTGGTGAAGAGGGACATGTATCTAGCAACTGGCCATTGAGGAAATTTGTCAACACGACAATCCATGATGGCGAAGATGATGATGAATGTGAATATGAAGATGTAGAAGGAGAAGATATTTGTGAAGAAGAGGGAGAAGAGGTGGTATGCGTGATTCAGCGCCCCTTGTGCTCAGCACCACAACCCGACAACAAACAACGGAAGAAAATATTTGAGAGCAAATGCACGGTGAATGGCAAGGTATGCAAATTAGTGATTGATAGTTGCAGTTGTGAATATCTTATCTCTCAGAATTTGGTGAACCATTTAAAGCTTGAGACACATGATCATCCAAACCCCTACACTATTGGGTGGATCAAGAAAGGAGTGAATATGAGGGTCACCAAACAATGCAACCTGCCACTCTCTTTGGGCAAGCACTATCGCGCAAATGTGTTATGTGATGTTGTTGATATGGATGCCAGCCATGTTCTTCTTGGGAGACCTTGGCAATATGATGTGAATACAACACACAAGGGAAGGAAAATTGTTACTCTTTCACTTGGAACAAGTGGAAGATCATCATTCTACCAAATCAATCAAATCGTAATAGCTCCAAGGAGAAGGAGAAAAGTGACCGTAAACGGAGGCTAAAATCATTCCAGGTTGGTGATAAGGTGATTGTATACCTCCGGAAAGAAGGACCGCCATTAGACATCAAAGAGAAACTTAGATGGTGGAAATGACGGACCCTTCTCTATTCTAAGGAAGATAAATGATAATGCTAATGTGATAGATCTTCCAACTGTGATGGGAATCTCCAAAACATTTAATATGGCAGACTTGGCTCTTTATCATCCAGAACAAGCACTCTATGAAGATAACTCGAGGTCGAGTTCTAAACAACCAGGGGAGGATGATGAGGGACAGAAGAGAAAATAAAATAAAATAGAACCAACTAAAGTCTAGTACTAGCTTCTACACACTTCTATTATATTCTAGGTAGTTTGGTCCTATAGTCATATGTGTTGTAGTGGTTTCTAGAGTATTCTAGTATAAGTTGTAACTAGGATATTTGTAGTTCTTTCCCTAGCTTATGTAGTGTTCTCTAGAACACTCTAGTTGTAAGTAGAGCTAAGTAGTGAAGGCTCATGCATCCTATAAATAGAGGTCCAACCCCTACCTATGTAACCGGACTATGTACCCCCTACCTATCAAATAAATGAAATCTTGTGTTCTGTCTTAGATCTTGGACTAGATCTTGTGTGTTTAGAGTTTTGGATTGAACTCTTGACAGCCCCGCCCCTAGAGCGATATCTAGCCTACGCCCCTAGAGCGATATCTAGCGCAGCACGTTGAAGCGGTTCCTTCAACAATTGTGCTGCCCACGTTGTAGCAACACGGTGGAGTTGTTCCTCCACAACCTTGTGCTGCTTCACAGCTCCACCACCTTATGTGCTCTGCTTCTGTTTGTTTGATAAAATATGGACCTGGGACCTGGGGTTATCGCATCTTCGATCTAAAACACAATGCAAGTTTCCAGCAGGAACTGAACAAGGGTATGGAATAGTGCTGGTTACCGTAACTAGTATGGTCTAGCAGTCTAGCGTTACAAGAGATACCATGAAGAACAGACTTCCAACATGCAGATGGCTTGTTAATTAGCAATTCAAATCTTCAAATTCTAGCTTTTGATAGGAAGCACCATGAACCAAAAGAATGATCCCAAAAATATTAAAATGATGGCATAAATAATAACTGAAAATAACTATGAATGTGAGGAAACATTAGCATCACCTTATCATCAACTTTGGCATCGAATTCTTCGACAAGCTGTGCATCTCTTAGCCTATGCAACACCTGAAGAAGAAAGAATCTCAAAACACTCCATAAGGACGGAAACCTGAAAGTATATATGCAGTAAGCCAAAATACATATACTTACATTTCTCCATGCTCTATGTCCATATGCCATCCTGTAATCTAGATCAACTTTTATGTCTGACACAACAAGAGCCTACAGGGAAATAATTGCACCGGGTTACCAAACGTGCAATCAGAAACAAAATACAACAGGGTATCAAATGGGAAAAGGAAGAGCATGATTGACCTTTCCAGTGGCATTGTCAAGTTTGGCACATATGGCTTCCATTGCTGGAAGATAATCATGAACAGATTTGTCATTCTTGAAATTTACACCAGAAGCTCCATCTTCTTGCAAAGCATCTATATTGGTCTCTTCATTGGTCCCCAGCAATTCTGGCTTTGTAATCTCAATTCTTTGGTGTGAATTCATATTCATGTCTTTGGCGTATCGGGACAGATATATCGAATTGGTGTTGATAACATGCTTATTCCGTGAAGCCTCTTCCCCATCTGCCCCATTGTCTTTTACCTTGATGATGGTCGATTGTCTAACTATCAGCCGTTGTGATGCAAGGCTCTTTACAATAAAATGGAAGTTGTTTCCTTTCATGGAAAATGTTTCGCATAGTTCATTCTGTGTTACACCAGAAGTCCTACGACAATAAGTAAAAAAAAAAAACAAGATGTAGGTTATTGCATGTGGTATTACTGAAGCCATAATATCTGGTTGCTTATTTGCAAATGCATTATGGAAACAAAGGAGAAATTACCAACAACAGAAATAAAAGGCCAATAGCTACTGTGTTGGAGAACGTTTATCGTATGGTAATCTGCAGATGGAATATGTGCCAAATTTTCGAAGGCATCTGCAGGGTATTAACAAATCGCACGCAATACACCCACTTGGGTTGGTTAAACTTAAGAAACAGACTTTAAACCCCCTTTAATTGTCCCCAAGTGAGCCAATGTGCCAATTCGGGACGGGAACTTATTTAGCTGGCAAAGGCAGAAAGTAACATGTGAGGTTTGAACTGAGCATGCCACTCGAATTGTGTGTATGTATGTGGGAGCATTTTCTCATACACCGTAAGGACAACAATAACACCATGGATACACACACAAAAATACTACCCCAAAATGGAGTTCCTACACCAAACAGCGAAACATCCCCTCCAATCTCCACAAGTAAAATAACCAGAGACATGTAAGATAACTGAATCAACATTCAGAATCTCCTAAATCGATAGACAGGATGATCACAGTAACTTGCCATGAATTAATGTAGTACAAAAAAACAGTAGGGAAGAGAGAGAGTAAGCATATGACAAATTGCTCAATGTACATCGGAGCGCACCTGCTTGCCCCGACAAGCTCCAGCGTTCCCTTCTGGACGGGGCTGAGTTTGGTCTTGCCGAACCTCTGGTCGTACATCCCAAGGAAATTGCCCCTGAGCGCCTCGCTCGCCACCAGCCGCACGCCGCGCCGCTCGGCCACCTCCAGGTCCTTCTCCGCTGGGTCTCCAGGCGCGAGAGGGGACCCGTCGCCGTCGCCCGCCACGAGGCTGATGACGGGGAGCGCGAGAAGGCGGGCCCACAGGACGCGCTTGACGGGAGGGTCGAGCGGGAGGCCCGCCGCCCCGAGCGCTCCGCGTAGCGCCGGCCAGAGCTCCGGGACGGGGAGCCCGTGCGCGAGGCGGGCGCACACCTCCTCGAGCGCCGCCGAGACGAGCGCGTCCATGGCCGCAGCTCGAGTCGGAGGTCGATGCTTCGAGGGTTTAGGGTTTCGGCTCTGGCGGCATCAGTTTGTACAGACGGTGGGAGTTTGAGGTCGGGGGAGGGGAGGCGGAGCTTGGGCGCTACGGCGTGTAGAAGGCACGGCGCGGCGCGTTCGCCGGTGGCCGCGGCCGCGCAGCAGCGAACGCCGGTGGATGTGCAGTGAAGGCGAAGGCCGGTGCGATCGGGCGGTCGGGGATACAAGCTGGATGGATTGTTGTGGGCTTAGGATTTTGGGTTAGCGAAAGGAATGCACGGCCCACATAGGCCCAATAATGGCCGACTCATCTTGCTCCGTACAGAAACAGAACGCACAAAACCTAAAACCCAAAACCCCAACTCGCTGATCCAATTCCAAGTCGAAATGGCAGCCCTCGCCTCCCTCCTCCTCCGCCGCCGCAGCAGCCGCCGCGACGGCGTGCTCCTCCGCACGCTCTGCGCCACCACGGCAACACCTCCCGCAGCGCCCACCCTCTCAGCCTCGGCCGCCAAGACGCGCCTCCGCCGGGAGTACGACGCCGACCGCTCCATCTCCCTCCTCGAGGCCATCGACACCACCTCCCTCTCCGCCGGCTCCACGCGCCACGCGCTCTCCCTCGCCGCGCGCCGCCTCTCCCGCGCCGGGCGACACGCCGACGCCGAGAAGCTCCTCTCCTCCCACATCCAAGCGTCCCCAACCGAGCCGCACCTCTCCGCCATCCTCTGCTCCTACGCCTCCGCGGGGCTCCCGGAGAAGGCCCTCGACGCCTTCCGCTCCGCCGCGCCGTCCCTCGCGTCCCCGATCTCCTCGATGCCATTCAACGCCCTCCTATCGGGCTTCGTCCGGTGCCGCCGCCACCGCCGCGTCCCGGTCCTCTTCGAGGAGCTCTCCAAGGAGTTCTCGATCACCCCCAACGCCGCCTCCTACGCCATCCTGGTGAAGGCCCACTGCATGGTTCGCCACGATGCGAAGGCGCACGAGGTGCTCGCCCGGATGCGCGAGGAAGGTATACCGCCGACCACCACCATCTACACCACGATGATTGATTCCATGTATAAGCAGAAGAAGAGTGAGGAGGCCAAGGCTTTGTGGGAGCAGATGCTGGAGAGCGGGTGCAAGCCGGACCAAGCATCGTATAATGTGAGGGCGATGAGCCATGGACTGGACGGCAAGCCTGATGGTGTTCTCCAGGTGGTGGCGGAAATGGAGGCTGATGGAGTGGAGCCGGACACCATCACCTACAATTTCCTCATGACGGCCTATTGCAAGGCTGGGAAGGTGGAGGATGCCAAGGCGCTGTACCGTTCGCTAGGTGACAAGGGGTGCCCGGCGAATGCGGCCACATATAAGCATATGATGGCATACCTTTCTGCTCATGGAGATTTTGATGCTGCGTTGGAGATTTTTAGGGAAAGCATCAGCAAGCACAAGGTGCCAGACTTTAAGACAATGAAGGGATTTGTTGAAGGATTGGCAAAGGGAGGCAGGGTGGCTGAGGCCAAGCAGGTTATTTCCGAGGTGAAGAAGAAGTTCCCTGATAATATGTTGTCTGGGTGGAAGAAGCTGGAAAAGGAGCTTGGGTTCTGCTCAGATAATGGAGATGCAATCCCTCAGGCAGAATGTGCGGCTGAAGAAGCAGTTTCTGAGGCCCAGGAGCCTGCTACTGCGGAGGAATTTGAACTCAAAGATTCTGCTGCTGAGGAAACGAGTGTGTCAGAAGAATCTGCTGCTGATGGCACGCCTGCACCTGAGACATCCAGTAATGAGGAAGTGCCGCGGGGTCCTGCTTAATTGAAGATTACTATGTTCTTCTTTCAATTCAGTTTGGTTAGAATGTTTTCAACATTGAGGAGCTGTCGATGCTGCTCCGTGGAGAGGTAAACACTAGGTTTTGGATAGACTCTCGGAATGCTAACGTGAATAAGTTATAGTATTGTCTATTGTGTCACTTTGGAATTATGGGTCGCATGTTACTGTGAGCTGTGTGCACAATGTTAGAAGCTATTGTTCTTGTGGTGCTTTTGTCTTCACTTAAAGCTACCAGATATCATCATTTTTATCTTTATAATGAGTTGTGTATCCAAGCTTACTTTGTATGCGTGGACGACGTCTGAATTATTAGCAGGGAGTATGTGCAGTGAGACCAGCACCACTGCAAGCGAGTAGTGTAATGACTGCTGCATAATCAACGGTGTTGGTGTTGGGCCCTTTGTCTTCTCCTATTAGGGTAAGAAGAGTTGATTCATGTAATGTGTCAAGTGGGGTCCTGCCAATATCCTGCTTCTAGTTCATTTTCAGATTTTTAGTTCGAAATTTGAGACCAAAATTTGAACTAGAAATCTCAAAATGAACTAGAAGCGGGATTATGACAGAAAACTGCTTGCATCCCTAAGTTCATGATTTCTTCCATGGACAGCCGATGATATAAGGAAACTGCATTGCTGATGGTCTCAGGGTTTGGAGTTGTGTGTTAGAAATATTTTCTGGAATACCAGGTCATACTGCTGTAAGTCATTTCAGTATCACTACCACTGAAAGCGAGGGAAGTGACTGCATAATCGATTCATTGTCAATGGTGTTGTTGTTGGGTCATTTGTCTTCTCATACTATCAAGGAGTATGAAGAGTTAAGTTCATGCTGGCTTCGATGAACCATCTGTGATATAACGAAGTTGATGGTCTCATGATTTGAAGTTGTGTGTTGGAAGTTATTTTTGGAAGAGAGACCAAGTCAAGCTGTTGTTCATTCCTCGTGACCAAAAGAACCCAAAAAACATTGCTATTCATATTCTTTTCCATGTAACTCTTGTTTTGCTATGAAATAAAGGATGCACCCAAAAGCTCCCGCACTGTTTTGCAATGAGATTGTATAATTAGATAAATAATGAAAGCGGAATGGTAGTTTGGGTAAGGGAATATTTGTAAAACGAATTTTATACCAAATACTTTCTGGAAGATCAGCCGACCCCAAGACATCAGGGACAGCTAGTAGATATCCTACTACTACAGAACATTACAACTTACCGTTGAGATGAATCTTTAAAAATCGCAAGGTTTGGATGAAGCACTCTAGCAATAATGGATCTCCGAAAAGAACTTCATGCAGATCGGAGGCTGCACCTTCGCTAGAGCCAGCACTGACTGGCATGCTCCAGATACCTCACTACAGATAAAAACTGAAGTAATATTCATTACGAAGATTGTCGAGCAAGAACGGTATCGCCATGGCTGTGGGAATGGGTATGAACCTTCGCACAATCTCTGGCACTAGGGCTCTCACAAGGCTGACGAGAACTGCCGCTGGTGCGAACATTATGCAGCACAGGGTGAGGCGGTGCTTTTTGGTAGGTCAATAGATTCCTGTCCTTAGAAATAGGCTTGGCCAAGTGCTTATTGATATATTAGGAGTCCTCAAAGAAAAACAATACTCCGTAGTATCATTACTTGCGATAAAAAGAAAAACAATATCATTACATATTTCATGAAACATAATTCAATTTTTTTGCTATATTTGTGTTGGTCTGTTTTAAATTTTATTTTTGACTAATGTGTTTGCAGAAAAAACAATAGTCAAAGTTGCTTTGGAACAAATGTGGTTTGGAAATGTAGTGCGCTTTTTAGCAACCGGACTACGACTAGTCATGAAAGCGGGAGAAGAGTAGAGCGAAGTAATCATTCCATCTATAATGCTGGTGTCTTATCTCAGTATAAGATTTGAGAGAAAACGTCAAAATAAACACGGGTATGAGAGGTTGTGTTCAGGAACACCTTCAAAACGTACTCAGCATCTAAAAGACACGAAAGAGACTGTTCAGGAACACATACTCTGAAAGTATTCAACATCCAAAAAACCGTGAAATTGTACCGCAGATTTGTTACTTAATGAAGTAGTCACATTCAATTCAAGTTTATTCAGACAACAAACAACCCCAACATCCCAGGCAATTCGGCCTGCAGCTCATATTCAACACTTCAGTTCAGCCAGTGACCATCAGGTATAACCATCTGTATACTCTTCAAAATTCGTCAGAATGCCATGCCTTATGTGAAATTGGACAGCCTCTCGGCTGAACTTGCACCAATTCTGCAATTCTTACTAACTAAATTTAGCTGCATGGTGTATGAACCGAGACAACCCTCTACCAAAAACAGATCTGGCATCGGGAACCTTAAATTAACTATGCTAGACAGCATAGATCACAAGGTGCAGCATGACAAATTAAGCTTAAAAGAGTTCCCTCCCCATCACCAGTATAATGTGATCTAGATTCTTATGGAAATAAAGAAATGAAAAAACATGTCCTGCTTCTGTGTAATAACAGCCAATGAAGTTTAAAATAGATAAGCTGGGGGCCTATCGTATTTTCAGGAAAATAAATACCACATGTCACTAGATTTCAATAGAATCTGCACTGCAGAAAGTACTAACAAGGTTACTGCATTAAGAACTCAACACCACATTTGCCGATAAAACTGACATCATAGATTACTTGAGTTTGAAGAAACAAAGTTGATAGATTGCTGGCATCCAGAGTAAGCATATCATGGTGAAAAGTCACAGAACATCATATGCATAACTTTGACATAACCAATCTATCAGGCAATGCTAGAACTAACGGAGGAAAAATACAGCACCCACTGAAGCATAATTTAACATTAACGTTTCCAGTCTCATGCTACAGAAAACAATGAAGCCAAACATAAACTTTTGTGCCAATTTATCTAAGCTCAATGATGAAATTACAGATGAAGGAACACCAAAAAATCTGTTCTAGACAACCTGCCAAACATTCCAATTTCAAGCTATAACTTAGCATGACCAATGAAACGCAGGCTAGCGAAACTTCACATAGCATTGGTAGGATGAGATTCCTTCGTTCCCAACGGCCAGAAAGGCATTAATTCCTTTGGAACAGCATTCCTTCAGTTTTCCTCCATCCTGAACAGGGTAGACTATTTACTCACAGCTCATAACAGAGATATCTAACTAGCTGGATTTAGCATGCCTGGCGTATGAACTGGGTCACACTGCGATTGACTACAGCAGGCATTAAAAGATGCAGCATGGAAGATAAGATTCAAACTGTTCCCTCAACCAGTATAACATGATCCATATTCTTACGGAATTCAAGCAAACGAAAAACAGGTGTTAAATCTGTGTAATAGCAACCAATTAAGTACCAAATACATGAGCTGATGAGACACCTATTACCAACAGAGCCACTTGAACTAGAAGCACTGATCTACTGAAGGACACAAGAGACCCAATCGTGTTTTCAGGAAAATAAATTCCACTTGTCTGTAGAGACTTCAATACAAGTGGCACTGCAGAAAGTAAACTAATAAGGGGTACTGCATTATAACTCAACAGCACATTTGCTGATAAAACAGACATGGTAGATTTAGTAAGTATGGCAACACAAGCTTCATAGATAATTGGCATTCAACGTAGGCATAACAAGATAAGAAGTTTGACAACACAAGCTTCATAGATGATTGGCATCCAATGTATGCATAACATGATAAGAAGTTGGCACTGCGGATTCTAATTTATCAATCAAAGATCAGAAAAAACCTATACATCGAACATCATATGCAAACTTTGGCATAACCGACCAGGCCACTGCTAGAACTGTCAAAGAAAAAAAAACAGCACCCACAGAAGCATAATTTAACATTAACATTTCCAGTCATGTGCTTCAGAAAACAATACCCAGACATAAACTTCTGTTTGCAAATTTTATCTAAGCTGAAGGAACACCACAAAATATTTTCTAGACAGCCTGCCAAACATTCCAATTTTAAGCTATAACTAAGTATGACAGTCATGACTGGGATACCTATTTTGAGTACCAACATCAACATATGCAGCCTTGCCAACATAAAGCGGATAAAGTAACTCCTCGGTCCTTATCACCTCCAATGAAGCTCTCACTTATTGACATATCCCTCTTTGCGACCCTCGAAACCAGGGCGCATAAGCTTCTTCTCACGCTTCTCAATTTTGCGCGCCTTCTTCTCCTGTGCCCGCTCCCGGATGTTCTCTCGTCCGTGCATTCTCGCTTCTCCTTCCTCTTGTCTGTCCACGCGTCTTCCGCCTATCCTTCCACCGCTTTCTGCAGCCTTCTCCGCCTCTTCTTATCCTTCTTCATGCTCGCCTAATCAACGTTGGGTTATCGTGCACCTTCTCCCCAAGCAGCACGTCTTGTTGCCAAATCCCGTGCCATCTTGGTAGCCTTCTTAGGATCTTCCTTGGCCCTCTGCATCCGCTTAGCCTGCTCCAGCTCCTTCTTCTTGTTCTTGATCTTCCTCTTCTTCCTCCGCCTCGCATCCTTTGGATCAACCAACACATTGCCATACACGATATCCGGAGCCTTCCCATCGGCCTCCTTCTTGTGCTTCTTCCCATCCTTACCCTCTGCGTCATCAGCCTCCTCACGCTTGCGCTTTGTACCCTCGTCCTTCCCAGTCTTCACTTTAGACCCCTTCACCTTCTTGCTCTTCTCCTTCTGGGGCTTATTCAGGAACTCCGGCCTGGTGCACCGGTTCCCACGGAGCTCTGTGATGCGGCGATGAAGCCGCTCCCGGAGCTCCTCGTAAGTCACCGACCGGTCTTCGGAAACAACTGCTGCCGGGGCCATCAGCATCTCCTTCTCGCCATCATCCTCCTCTTCCTCCTCGTCATCATCGTTGCCATCATCGTCGCCCTCCGTGGTTGCCTCGTCCTCGGTCTCCTGGATTTCGTCTTGCGACTTATCCTGCTCCTCCTCCTCCTCTTGGTCCTCTGCCTCTTGGTTGGCGACGGACTTCTTGAGGAGGTCAAGGGTGGAGGAAGGCGGCCCCGCGGGGTCGAGGCGGGCTCGGCGGGCAGCCTTGATGTTGGCGCGGGACTGAGCCTTCATGGCCGCCTTGGCGGACTTGGAGAGCCCCCGGTAGTAGGGGCGATCCTCGTCGTCGACGGAGAGGTAGAAGCGCGGGGGGATAAGCCGGACGAGGGCGTCGAAGAATAGGGCGTGCCCTTGGACGCCGCCGCGGGTTGGCCGCTGCTTCTAGGAGCTCGGCGGGCTTCGCGCTGGCGACGACGGAATCGTTGTCGGCCGCCTCAGCGGCGGCGGCGGAGGGCGAGGGTTTCCTGGCCATTGCGGCGAGGGTTTGGAGGGTTTCAGAGATGGAGGAGCTGCTGCTGTCCGTGGCCTCCAAGGGTCTATATTGTGGATCCCCATTGTGGTTTAAGTTTGATGGGCCTGACTGGGCCTCCAACAGGCTTTCCATTATTAATTCTTAAGCAGGCCTTTCGTTATCTTTCTTATTTGGATTCTACTACGAGAGGTTGCAAAATCTTTAAATTCAGAAAACAAATCTAAGTCTTATCAAAAAAAAAACAAATCTAAGAATAAAAAATACTCCATCGTTTTTTTTTTTTTTTTTTTTTGCGAATCAAATACTCCATCGTTGGATTAGCTATTCACAAGAGTAGACGAGTTGATTAACCCAACAACAGGGGATGGGATGAGGAGTTGCTCCGGGAGAATTTCTGGTCCGTGGATGTGTACCGCATTCTACGGATACCGTTGTCAAACTATGATCAGTCTGACTTCATTGCATGGCATACCAACAAAACAGTTGCTTCACTGTTAAATCGGTATACCATATGGAGTGGCGGGTGGCATGGGCGGACACACAGGGTGGGCCGGGTGGGCCGTGGCCCACCCTAAAATTTCAGACATTTTCTTACTACCCTGAATTTCAGAATTTTTATCGATTGGAAAAAGGAAAAAACATCGCACCCGTACGAAGCCAGGACCCCTTCGACCTTTGTTGACTGGGAAACGTATCGCGTCGTCGATTCCCCTCCTCCATTCCTCCTACCGGTCATGGTCGATCCCCCTCCTCCTCGCCGGCTTGCCGTCGCCGCCCTCCTGCCGGTCGGTCGATCCCCTTCATCGTCGGCTCGCCTCTCGCCCTCACTGCGATCGCTGGCCGCTCCCCTTCATCTGGGCGGCTGGGCCCCTTGCCAGCGTCGCTGCTCGAGCTCGGCCAGCCACCGGCCCGCCTAAGCCTGACAGCCTCTCCGCCCTATCCGCTCCGCTCCAGGTTTTCAGCAGACAACTTTAACAGGTTTTTTTTGAACTATGACTACATTAACAGTTAAGTGATCAGGTCGTTGTCATGAACTTTGTAATATCTCAGGATTTGGGGTTACAAAAATAGAGGAAACAAATGTGTGCATTACATTCATGCATTGAAAATCCGGGGAATTTTCGCGCTTTAAAGTAAAACAGTCATAGTAACAGAAGTTTCACTTGACCTTGATGGAATTGAAGTAGCTCATCAAGTCCAGTGCTATAAACTTCAATGTGACTTTGTTAAAACCTTGTCTTGGGTAGAGATGATTTGATCTAAGGGGTTAGATCAAATGGAATTAAAACTAAATACCAAATATAGCAAAACACAAGGACCTAAGTGCATAAAAGTCACACCTTCTGATTTCAATCATAACATATTAAATATGTGGAATATCACAAAACTAAATTCGTTTACATTACGAATTATAGTTCAAACTATTTGAACAAAATAAACTATGAGTATTTTGAAACTCATATGATCATGCCTTGGTAAAATCAAACATCACCATTCAAAATTGGGGTATAATTCTTATCTTTGACATTTTGATTCCAATAATAATATAAATACAATCACATATGATATAGTGACTCAACCACAAGCATAAAATCATTCACAAGATATTTAGTAACAAAAGCCACTTGGCTATCCAAAAACAAATCACATGAGAGGATAATACCAATGCCACATAGGATGAAAATATCTACATAGCTTGCATCCTAAGCTATGCCACCTCATGCTTAAAGGATTGCTATGGAAGAGAGCATGACAACCAAGCACCTTACTCATCGAATCAAAACAAGAGTCACCCACCTATGTGTCATGATACTAGAGCTTGCTCAAGCCTATAAAAAGGGAGCCTCACACTTCAACCATTTCATCATCTTGCACCATGATGCAAGAAAACCAACACATTGAGCCACTCCATAAAATAGTTGGGATCAAGATGAAGCAGCTAGGTGGTGGAGGCATGCCACAAGATGCGGAGTTTATCGGAATTCTCGAAGAACAAGCTACAGAAGATAGCAAGGTAGAATTCTTAGGCAGACCACATGCTTAGATAATCATATCATCATTCCTTGAGTAGAACCCTAGAATAATCCATTCCAAAATAATAATTGGGAGTAGAAGACATTGAGAATAAGTTGCTCATGATGATGCCATGATCATGCTTTGGAGAAATAGAAGAGTAAGCCATATGTTATTCACCACATGAAATCATAGGGAGGTAACTAGTAAGCAATCCTAGGCTTATATCTCAAATTTAACTTATCAATCACTTGATGATCATAAGTAGAATCCTACCACATCCATATTCCAGTTATTCCTCAACTAGAGAACATAAGAAAATCTTAGAGTAAACTCTATACTTTATATGGTGAGAAACCATTCATCATTATAACCAAAATTAACTACAAAAATAGCCATAGCCACTTTAGTTACTTTAATAATAGATGAAGGACAATAATAGAAGACCACTGGTAGAAGATAAAACCAATTCTCATATCCTTAGTAACTAAAGGAGCACATGAAATATTAAGCAAGTAACCATTTTATCATGCATTGGGGAGAGTAAACCTAGCCAATGCAATAGGTGTCATATCATCTCTACAACCTAGAATTTCTCATTAGTTAAACCTTATGCTTCAATAATTGAACATAAGAAACACCTAGTGCAAAAAACCCTAATTAAAAACCCATGTGTGGTGGTGAAACATTTATAACCACCACTTATCATTATAATTAAGACCAAACCATGATGAGAGTAGTACATACTCTAGATATTTTAAGGTGTTATTAAACCATAACAATAGTTCTAAACTTGGATGGAGTTCTAGCAGAATTCCCAATTTATTAACACATAATTTTGCACATAAAATAATAGGCAAGTGACAACGTTCTCAATTAAGAGATCAAGTCCTAATGATACCTTCTAAAACACTTGGAGTATAATTATTAACTCTAACCATTCCAAAAGGGAGTGGTATTCTAAATGAAAAAAGGAAATTAAAATGAATACTTAAATTCTTGCCTAAATGAAAATTGCAATAAAGCTCACATATATTAAATGTTAGTTCAACAACAAATAAGTAATGCATTCATACTTTTATTAGTCCTAATGAAATACAAATTGTCAAATACCTGCAAAAATATAAATTAATTCAAATCTGAATTTAAAACAGAAAATAAAAACACAAAAAGAAAAGAATGGAGAAAACCTTACCTCGGCTCTACCTGGCCGAACAACCCACCAGCAGCCCAACAGCCTCAGCCCAGCACAGCCCAACCTAAAACTCATACCGTTTCGCTGCTTTAAAATTCGTGCGGGGAGACGTCGTCTCTGTCTTCCTCGCATGGACGCCACGAGACGCCGTGACCAACTTCGCCGGCCACGTCCTCGTTGCCGATAAGCCTCAGCCGGATGCAAGCTTCGTCCCAGAACCCTAGCGCGTGGCCGTGGAATCCGCAGCCAGTCGGACCATCAAGATTCGGGCATCAAAAACCCTAACCCGCACCTCCACCGTATCTCGGCCGCTCGTCGCCGACGCTCGTCGTCATTCCAGACCACCTCGAGGCCTATAAAATCACCAGAGTGACCGCCGTGCCATCCTTGTTCATCTCCGCCCAACCAATCTCTCTCAGACCCTCTCTATTCATCACAAACCGTCAAGCTCTGTCGCCGGCATCGGAGAAGAAGCCGATGATAAGAGCCGCCCCAGACTCCGGCAAGAGGTCCAGGAGATGCGCCTCGACGCGTAAAGCCTCTGTGCAGAAGCACGCATCCAGGGGAGCTACGAATCGGTCCAATTTCAACACCCCCTTCCACAGCATCTCACCGGAATCGGCGAATTCCTCGCCGTCTCCGTCCACAATCAACGGCATCGACCATACCATCAGTACCTGGGTGAGCACACGCTTCTTTAGAGCCTATTCGCTCATCATATCATCGCCTGTAGCTTGGTTTCGTAGTCTCGCCGGAGATGCTCCGTCGCGGGCATGTTTGCCGGCAATGCTCCGATGATCTATTAGCGAAACCAAGATCACCATCGTACTCAACGTGTCGCGGAGGTTCAGTAGAGCCTAGCCGCGCGTCCTGGGGCGCCAGAAATCGGCGGCGCCGCCGCGAACAGACTCGTCGGCGTTTAACCGCCGGTGGGGAGACTTGTCTCGTGGGACTCCTGGTCGATTTGACCTGGTCAGCGTCTCATCTGGCAGCTGACGTGGACTACGGTCCACCAGTCTGTGACACGGGTAGAACCCCAACCGGTACACTTAGCCTTTTCCATTTAAATAAAAATCCAAAAAAATTGTTGTAACTTTAAATGAATATAGAAAATTCATTATAATTCCGAAAAATACAAATGAGATAACAAAATTCTTAGAAAAGTAAACTCTATCCAATAAAAATATAATATGAAATTTTTATTTTTAATAAAAATTTAATAGTTTTAAACTTAATAATTAAGCCTTTTCTTTTACTCTTAATTGAATTAAAAATTCAATAATTAGGAAAACTTTCCAAATTAAATAAAAACCAGTAAATAAATAAAGAAAACATTAAATTAATTTTCTTTATTTGTTAATTTATTAAATCCTTATTAGAGGGATTTAAACCCTGATTAATAATTACCTTAATTATTAATTCATTCAAAATAATAAAAAGGCCCAATCTAATATTATTTATATTTCAAAGTTATTAATAACTTCCAATTTATAATAAGGTTATTAATCATAGAACTATATGGTGATTAGGAAGCCCTAATTCCTTATTGAATGATATTACAACCCTATCATTTCATGTGAAACCTAAAACCCTAACTCCATTAGGAATCCTAGCTCCATCAATCCATATGAACCCTAATTTGTTTCTAACCTAAACCCTAGGTTAGAACATGTGATCATGTTACTCCATTGTCATAGAGCCATGATTAGCAACTAAAGACATATCTATGTCCACATAAAATGTAGAATCCTATCACTAGCAAATTAGTATTCCATGTATGCATACCATTAAACCAAGTTGATCAAGTAGGATCAACCAAGTCTAAACCCTAGCTCCTATCCTTACAGATATCAACCTTAATTAACCATGCTTAGCATCACACCATTGTGATGAACCCTAATAGAAACCATGCCCATTATCTTGCATTACCTAACCATACTCCACTAAACCCTATTAGTGTAAGATAATTATTAATCATCCTGTTTAGGAAACCACCACTCCTTACTTAGGGGATCCAATAGCAAACCCTATACAACCTCAACTCTAAATCATATACTTCTTAGTACTTAAGAAGTATGTTCTTCAAAAGTTATTCTTTTAAAGACAATAAAGAATAATCATCAATCTTACCTAATCGAATCTATGAACCCTAGCTAGCTATCACTAGAAAGATGAACCAACCTTGATAACACCCATGTGTAATTAATTGTTTAATATGCTTAGGCTTAGCTCAATCCTTACAAGTTCTAGCTTTTGTTGAACCTAACTATGTTGTGATCCATCTAATACTTACTCCAAAAACTAGTTGAAATCATAGTAAACCATAGAACTCCACAACCCTAATTATCATACTTGTTCTTTATTAAAGAACATGTTCTTCAAAACTTATTCTTTTGAACTATATGATAATCAATCATTAACCATGACATATAGTGCTTAAACCAACAACTATTCATTACATGTTAGGATTATACCAAGTCTTATTGTTGTGTGCTATTAATGTTATTGCTATGATATGTTGCAGCACCTGTTTATGATACCAAATAATCACACCTGAATAAGAACCTTGTTTGTAAATCACTCTAAAAGTGCAACACAACCTAAACCAAGCATTACAACTCACTAATCCTAAATCATCGGGGTTAGGTCACGCTTAGAGCGATTGCATCTCATACTTATGCATTATTGCATCCTTGCCAATCTTTTAAACATCGTCCTTACCGGACGATGATGCTATTTCAGAAGTTGGAGTTATTGCGCACCGAAGACCTTGCCTGCATAATCTTGCAGTCAAGAAAGGCAAGTTCATCGCTTGCTCATGTCATTTGAGTATTTTTACCAAATTACTTGTAAAGTACTATGTTTATCACTATTGCATAAAAAGCAAAACCACTATTTTCATAACTATGAATATGACTATGAGGTGGGCAATGGAACCATGGATTGTGTTGATATGGTGGAGGTTCCATTGCAAGGGTTTATATCCATCTAGGATTAAACAACAAATGTCGTCCAGTGATTCTTGTGCCGTAATAATCGTGTTAATCATAAGATCTGGAGTGGGACACAGTAGTCAAAAGTGTTTCCACCTCTCGTTCATCAACGGATGCGCATTACCGTAGGCACTTGATCTCGAGAGACATGCTGCAGGGTGGGAGTTGATGTCTACGGGAGCTTCTATTCTTGTAGACAGTGTTGGGCCTCCAAGAGCAGAGGTTTGTAGAACAGCAGCAAGTTTCCCTTAAGTGGATCACCCAAGGTTTATCGATCTCAGGGAGGAAGAGGTCAAAGATATCCCTCTCATGCAACCCTGCAACCACAAAGCAAGAAGTCTCTTGTGTCCCCAACACACCTAATAGGTGCACTAGTTCAGCGAAGAGATAGTGAAATACAGGTGGTATGAATAAATGCAAGCAGTAGTAACGGAGCAGTAGTAACGCAGTAAAACAGTAAACAAGCAGCGATAGCAGTATTTAGGAACAAGGCCTAGGGAATAGACTTTCACTAGTGGACACTCTCAACTTTGATCACATAACAGAATAGATAGATGCATACTCTACACTCTTTTGTTGGATGATGAACACCATTGCGTAGGATTACACGAACCCTCAATGCCGGAGTTAACAAGCTCCACGATTCAATGTTCATATTTAAATAACCTTAGAGTGCATGAAAGATCAACACGACTAAACCAAGTACTAACATAGCATGCACACTGTCACCTTCACACTATGTAGGAGGAATAGATCACATCAATACCATCATAGCAATAGTTAACTTCATAATCTACAAGAGATCATAATCATAGCCTACGCCAAGTACTAACATGGATCCATTACACCGTGCAGGAGGAATAAACTACTTTAATAACATCACTAGAGTAGCACATAGATAAATTGTGATACAAAACACATTGCAATCATAAAGAGATATAAATAAGCACTTCACTACGCCATTCATAACGGTGAATAAGTATTATGTGAAATATAGCCTAAGAGACCCACACGGTGCACACACTCGTCACCTTTACACACGTGGGACAAGGAGTCTCCGGAGATCACATAAGTAAAACCCACTTGACTAGCATAATGACATCTAGATTACAAGCATCATCATATGAATCTCAATCATGTAAGGCAGCTCATGAGATTGTTGTATTGAAGTACATAGGAGAGAGATTAACCACATAGCTACCGGTACAGCCCCGCGCCTCGATGGAGAACTACTCCCTCCTCATGGGAGACAGCAGCGTTGATGGAGATGGCGGTGGTGTCGATGGAGGAGCCTTCCGGGGGCACTTCCCCGTCCCGGCGGCGTGCCGGAACAGAGACTCCTTTCCCCCAGATCTTGGCTTCGTGATGGCGGTGGCTCTGGAAGGTTTCTCGTACCGTGGCTTTTTCGTATCGAGGTAAAAGGTCAGGGACCTTTTTATAGGAGAAGAGGCGGAGTCGGAGGGGCGACGAGGCGGTGACACACTAGGGGGGCGCGCCCCCCCTAGGCCGTGTCGGGCTATCGTCTGGGGGCCCAGTGGCCCCCCTCTGGCGACTCTCGGGTGTTCTGGAAGCTTCGTGTAAAAATAGGATGCTGGGCCTTGATTTCGTCCGATTCCGAGAATATTTCCTTACTAGGATTTCTGGAACCAAAAACAGCAGAAAACAGGAACTGGCCCTTCGGCATCTCGTCAATAGGTTAGTTCCGGAAAACACATAAATATGACATAAAGTGTGCATAAAACATGTAGATATCATCAATAATGTGGCATGGAACATAAGAAATTATCGATACGTCGGAGACGTATCAGCATCCCCAAGCTTAGTTCTCGCTCGTCCCGAGCAGGTAAACGATAACACGGATAATTTCGGAGTGACATGCCATCATAACCTTGATCATACTATTGTAAACATATGTAATGAATGAAGCGATCAAAACAATGGTAATGACATGAGTAAACAACTGGATCATAAAGCAAAGACTTTTCATGAATAGTACTTCAAGAGAAGCATCAATAAGTCTTGCATAAGAGTTAACTCATAAAGCAATAAATCAAAGTAAAGGTATTGAAGCAACACAAAGGAAGATTAAGTTTCAGCGGTTGCTTTCAACTTGTAACATGTATATCTCATGGATAATTGTCAACATAGAGTAATATAACAAGTGCAATATGCAAGTATGTAGGAATCAATGCACAATTCACACAAGTGTTTGCTTCTTGAGGTGGAGAGAAATAGGTGAACTGACTCAACATAAAATTAGAAGAATGGTCCTTCAAAGAGGAAAGCATCGATTGCTATATTTGTGCTAGAGCTTTGGTTTGAAAACATAAAGAGAGCATAAAAGTAAAATTTTGAGAGGTGTTTGTTGTTGTCAACGAATGGTAGTGGGCACTCTAACTACCTCATCAACCAGAATTTCAAGAGCGGCTCCCATGAAGGACGTTATCTCTACCAGCAAGGTAGATCATCCCTCTTCTCTTTTGTTTACACATGTACTTTAGTTTAGTTTTTCTTTATTTATGGATGACACTCCTCCCAACCTTTTGCTTACACAAGCCATGGCTAACCGAATCCTCGTGTGCCTTCCAACATTCACATACCATGGAGGAGTGTCTATTTGCAAAATTAAGTTGCTTACTCGATGAATCGCAGCAAAACATGTGAAGAGAATTATTAATGAAAGTTAATTAATTGGAGCTGGGAACCCCATTGCCAGCTCTTTTTGCAAAATTATTGGATAAGCGGATGTGCCACTAGTCCATTGTGAAAGTCTGTCAAAAGTAAATGACAAGATCGAAAGATAAAACACCACATACTTCCTCATGAGTGATACGTCCAATTTGCATCACTATTTTATATCATAATTTGCTGTTATTCATTGATATATTTCATATTGGGACACAATACTTATGTTATTTCATCTATTTTGCATGTTTCATGATTATTTAAAAGGCAGAATCTGTCAAAAGCAGAACAGTCCGTAAAGACGAATTTTAAAAGGGCACCAGACTTGCTCAAATGAAAATGCCCAAATTGAATGAAAGTTGCGTACATATCTGAGGATCACTCACGTAAATTGGCATAATTTTCTGAGTTACCTACAGAGAATTAGACCCAGATTCGTGACAACAAAGAAATGCTGGAGCTGCGCGATAATCCAAATCTAGTATTTACTTTACTATCAAAGACTTTACTTGGCACAACAAAACACAAAACTAAGATAAGGAGAGGTTGCTACAGTAGTAAACAACTTCCAAGACACAAATATAAAACAAAGTACTGTAGCAAAATAACACATGGGTTATCTCCCAAGAAGTTCTTTCTTTATAGCCATTAAGATGGGCTCAGCAGGTTTAATGATGCACTCGCAAGAAATAGTATTTGAAGCAAAAGAGAGCATCAAGAGGCAAATTCAAAACACATTTAAGTCTAACATGCTTCCTATGCATAGGAATCTTGTAAATAAACAAGTTCATGAAGAGCAAAGTAACAAGCATAGGAAGATAAAACAAGTGTAGCATCAAAAATTTCAGCACATAGAGAGGTGTTTTAGTAACATGAAAATTTCTACAACCATATTTTCCTCTCTCATAATAACTTTCAGTAGCATCATGAGCAAACTCAACAATATAACTATCACATAAAGCATTCTTATCATGAGTCTCATGCATAAAATTATTACTCTCCACATAAGCATAATCAATTTTATTAGTAATAGTGGGAGCAAATTCAACAAAGTAGCTATCATTATTATTCTCATCAAGTGTAGGAGGCATAGTATAATCACAATAAAATTTACTCTCCATAGTAGGTTGTACCAAAAGACCACTATTATAATCATCATAAATAGGAGGCAAAGTATCATCAAAGAAAATTTTCTCCTCAATGCTTGGGGGACTAAAAAGATCATGAAAACCAGCTTCCCCAAGCTTAGAACTTTCTATATCATTATCAACAATGGTGTTCAAAGCGTTCATACTAATATTACTACCGGCATGCAAATAAGATTTCATAGGTTTTTTAATTTTCGCATCAAACAATCCATGTTTTAAATCAGGAAATAGAATAAGAAGCTCATTGTTGTCCATTATGCCAAACTAGTGTAAACAAGAAACAAAAAGATGCAATTGCAGGATCTAAAGGAAATAGCTTCGAGCACAAACACAATGGCGCGGAAAAGTACGTTACCGGAACCGAGTATGAGTGCTTTTACCTTTCCTCCGGCAACGGCGCAGAAGTGCTGGCGTACAGT
This sequence comes from Lolium rigidum, assembly GCF_022539505.1. Lineage (NCBI taxonomy): Eukaryota > Viridiplantae > Streptophyta > Magnoliopsida > Poales > Poaceae > Lolium > Lolium rigidum. The sequence continues at coordinate 162,873,486 of NC_061509.1, read as the reverse complement.
TGACGTGGGAGTTAGAGATCTCTGTGGTGTACCTTTCTTCAGTCCCGGCAACGGCGCCGGAAAAGTGCTTGATGTCTACGGGAGCTTCTATTCTTGTAGACAGTGTTGGGCCTCCAAGAGCGAGAGGTTTGTAGAACAGCAGCAAGTTTCCCTTAAGTGGATCACCCAAGGTTTATCGATCTCGGGGAGGAAGAGGTCAAAGATATCCCTCTCATGCAACCCTGCAACCACAAAGCAAGAAGTCTCTTGTGTCCCCAACACACCTAATAGGTGCACTAGTTCGGCGAAGAGATAGTGAAATACGGGTGGTATGAATAAGTAGTAGCAACGGCACCGAGAAAAGTGCTTTGCCCGGGACGGTAAACAAGCGGTAGTAATGCTGGCAGTAGTAACGCGATAAAACTAGAGTAAACAAGCAGCGATAGCGATATTTAGGAACAAGGCCTAGGGATTACACTTTCACTAGTGGACACTCTCAACATTGATCACATAACAGAATAGATAAATGCATACTCTACACTCTTGTTGGATGATGAACACATTGCGTAGGATTACACGAACCCTCAATGCCGGAGTTAACAAGCTCCACAATAATGCTCATATTTTAGTAACCTTTAGTGTAAGATAGATCAAAAGACTAAACCAAGTACTAGCATAGCATGCACACTCTGTCACCTTCATGCATATGTAGGAGGAATAGATCACATCAATATTATCATAGCAATAGTTAACTTCGCAATCTACAAGAGATCATGATCATAGCATAAACCAAGTACTAACACGGTGCACACACTTGTCACCTTTGCACACGTGCAGGAGGAATAAAACTACTTTAATAACATTGCTAGAGTAGCACATAGATAAATTGTGATACAAAACACATTGCAATCATAAAGAGATATAAATAAGCACTTCACTACGCCATTCAACGGTGAATAAGTATTCTGTGAAATATAGCCTAAGAGACCCACACGGTGCACACACCTGTCACCTTTACACACGTGGGACAAGGAGTCTCCGGAGATCACATAAGTAAAACTCACTTGACTAGCATAGTGACATCTAGATTACAAGCATCATCATATGAATCTCAATCATGTAAGGCAGCTCATGAGATTATTGTATTGAAGCACATAGGAGAGAGATGAACCACATAGCTACCGGTACAGCCCCGAGCCTCGATGGAGAACTACTCCCTCCTCATGGGAGCGGCAGCGGTGATGAAGATGGCGGTGGAGATGGCAGCGGTGTCGATGGAGAAGCCTTCCGGGGGCACTTCCCCGCTCCGGCAGGGTGCCGGAACGGAGACTCC